>NC_092714.1:13868786-14101561 GCF_047496885.1 Scyliorhinus torazame
GTGCTCGGCCTCACCTCTTTACAATTTATATGAATCATTTGGATGAAGGGTTCGATGTTATGGTTGCCAAGTTCGCTGATGACACGTAAATGGGGGAGAAAAGTCCTTGTGATGAAGCCAAAGGTTGCTACACTAGCTGAGTGGGCAAATGAGAGTATAACGTAGGAAAATATAAAATTGCCCATTTTGGCAGTACAAATACAAACAAAGCATGTTATCTAAATGGTGAGAGATTGCATAGCTCCAAGATGCAGAGGGATCTGGATGTCCTAGTGCATAAATCACAAAAGGTTAGTACACAGGTACAGCAAGTAATTAGCAACGCTAGTGTTATCATTTATTGCAAGGAAAATACAACAGTAAGGAGGTTAAGCTTGAGTTGTACATGGCACTAGTGAGAGCTCGTCTGGAGTACTGTGTACAGAATTGGCCACTTTCTTTAATAAGGAATATGCTTTTTGTATTATAAATTTACAGTACCCAATTATTGTTTCTCCAATAAAGGGGCAATTTAGCATGGCCAATCCACCTTCCCTGTAAATCTTTTGGGTTGTGGGGGTGAAACCCACGCAGACACGGGGAGAATGTGCAAACTCCACACGGACAGTGACCCGGGATCGAACCTGGGTCTTCAGCGTCGCAAGCAGCAGTGCTAACCACTGCGCGGCACGCCCAATAAAGGAATATTTAAGGATTAATAAATATCCTACTGGTAAAGGATCCCCGTGGGAAGAGTGATCATACCATGAAAGAATTTCACACCGGGAGGAAACCCACAGAGACACCTTGTCCTTGTTTACCATTATTATTATTTTTCTTCAAATTTAGAGTACCCAATTATTTTTCTTTTACCAATTAAGGGGCAATTTAGCTTGGCCAATCCACCTACCCTGCACATCTTTGGGTTGTGGGGGCGAAACCCACGCAGACACGGGGAGAATGTGCAAACTCCACACGGACAGTGACCCAGAGCCGGGATCGAACTTGGGACCTCGGCGCCGTGAGGCAGCAGTGCTAACCCACTGCGCCACCGTGCTGCCCTTTGTTTACCATTATTAGTTGCCCAGTTTTACCCTTGCTTTCTTGCTAGCCTCCTCCTCACACTCCAACTTCTCCCCCTTTTGTTATTTTTATTTTTTTTAAGTCATCCTTTGCTGGTTTCTAAAAGCCTTTCCGGTCAGCTGGCCTGCCAGTAATCGTGGCAGGATTGTACAGCTTTTCTTTTCCATTGATACCACTCTCAACTTCCTCAGTCTCCATGAATGAATGGTGCCTCCCTCAGCAGGCTCTTCCTTCCTCGACAGAATATCTTTTCGTTAAGTGCGATGAAATGTAAGTGTTATCGCAGTCCCAGGTAACCATGGGGCTGCTTTCCCCTTTGCGGGGGAGCGCTGACTGGGGGTGGTTTAACCGGAGGGCGGAGGGCCGCCACTCCTCCGGCGAGGTTGAGAAGGCGGGGCCTTCGCGAGCAACCTCAGCCGGTCCGGGAATTGAACCCCGCGCTGCTGGTCTCGTTCCGCACCACAGTCCGGCCATCCAGCCAACTGAGCTGACTGATGAAATATCTCCTTGGCGGGCGGACTATGATGTAGGGAAACGTGAAGTTGTCCACTTTGGCAGGGAGAATCATAGCAAAATTCTCTTGCTAACAGCACTGTGAGTGTACCTGCTCCTCAGGGACTGCGGGTGCCCAAGAAGGCAGCTCGCCACCACCTTCTCAAGGGCCATTACGGATGGACAATAAATGCTGCCCGAGCCCGCGACACCCACATCCTATTAGTTAATTTTTAAAAATAAAATAAATGGATAGATTTCAGAATGCCGCAGTGCAGGGCTGCCCGTCATTGTCGGTAGAATCATAGAAACCGCCCATTGCCAAAGGAGGCCATTCGTTCCATCAAGTCTGCACCGACCCTCCTAAAGAGCACCCTACCTAGGCCCAATCCCACATTCTCTTCCCGTAAACCCCCCTAACCTTTGGGCACTGCAGTTTATCACCTAACCTGCACATCTATGGACTGTGGGAGGAAACCGGAGCACCCGGAGGAAACCCACGCACACACGGGGAGGACGTGCAGACTCCGCACACTCAGTTCCCCCCTCACGAGGGAATCTGGAACTAGAGGGCAACGTTTTCAAAATTCTCCCTTTAAGACAGATGATGAAGACATTTTTCTCTCAGAGGAGTTGAATGCCAGACCAGGCTCGATGGGCTGAATGGCCTACTCCTGCTCCTATTTCTCAAGCTCTTAAGATTGATGAGCAGTCCTTACCAGCACAAAGGAGGTTTTAACCGTCCTTCCTCCTTTTGTGAACTCTTTTGAGAGTGGGAGGGAAATGGTCTGGTGCTAGCTGGTCTGATATTCAGTCACACCGCGCAATGTGTGGGTGCGGTTGCAATGGGCAGAGAGATGAAGCTCTTCTCCCCTCTAACTTGACCATGAGCAGTGACGAGCAGAGGTCACAAGTCCAAATCTAGGATAACTCTCTCTTAATCTACGGTGTACATTCAAGGGCGTAGGATTAAGTCTGACCAGGAGAGACACACACACACACACACACACACACAGCTTCTACTAAAATACAATCAAAGCAAGGTCAACATTACCAGTTGCTGACTCTATCTGTCTCGGTCCTCTTACATCTATCTCTTTATCTCTCTCACCACCGCGGCTGCCTTCTTCTATCTCTCTCTCTCTCTCCCTCCGCCACCGATACTACCTCCTCCTTCACCTTTCCAACACAAATAATTAACGAGCTCGTCTACTTTGCTGGGCTCATTCATCATCGTTTTCCCATTGACATTTCCCTTCTTTCTGTGCAGAGGGAATTAGATGACATTCTGCAAGGCTGGAGGGACAAGATAACGTGACAAAGGCTTACAAAGGAACAGATAATACAGAGCCATGTCTGCGACTGAATGAAGGTCCTTTCAATTCCTGTGGGGATTTTTCTTTTTTGCGCCTGTGTGGGTTAAAAGGAAAGCGATGAGGCCGAAAGGTCAAATCTGACCCCCCTTCCTTTATTCTCCCAAGCGCAGGACGGTAGGGAGAGGAGGAAGAGAGAGAGAGTGCTCTCTCTCATAAACAGTACATTCACTGTTGAGAATATGCCCTTGAAATATTGACCATGTCAACATTCTCCTCGAGTCACCTGGCTCATGCCACCCAGCACCTGGTGGAATGTCCACCTTCCTGTGACCTCCACCCTCTGGCGACCTCCAGCCTTTCAACTTCCAACAACAAACTCCTCCCACTCCCTCGCCAAGGTCGCATGGGTCAGGGTGCCCTTGCCTTGGAATCCAAGGATGATTCATCAAGCCAAAAGCAAAACTGGACACAGGAGACACACACAGACACAGAGACGGAGACACACCCACCCACGCACACAGACAGACTCACACACACTTGCACACTTACATCCACACCTACCCACGCACGCAGACTCACACTCACACATCCACACCTACCCACGCACACAGACAGACTCACACTCACACATGCACACATACACACCCACCCATGCACACACAGACTCACACCCACACAAATGTACACACACGCACAGACTCACATCAAGATCGATACACACAGACTGTCACACAGACACACCCTCACCGAGACGAAGACAGACACTGACACAAACACCGACAACAAGCTTGCACAGCCACATACATACGCACAGCTAAATGCACGCACAGTTGCAGACACACTCAGCAAAGGGAATGATGTGCCATTTAGACAGCTGGCACACAAAGCGAGAGATTGTAAGGAAAAGCTCTCTCCTGCTAAAGGGGAGAGCAGCTGCAGACAATAATTATGCCAAGTTTTTTTTTGATAAATAGGGTCAGTTTCCCTATCGGGTGTAACAAGCCATCGTCGAGCCGGAGCTGACCGAACATGCATTCTGAAACGGACAACACCACCTGCTTAACTCCCACAATGCTGACCAACCCAGCCCACCAGCTATCTTCCTTTTGTCCAACAAAGCACCTCCATTGCACCACGCTAACGTAGGAATACAAATATGCCCACAATCTACCCAGATCGACCCTGATCTCAATCCCATTCCCATCAAAATCTGGGGAACTCAATCTGGAATATGTTCAATCGCTCTCAGCCTCCGCTGCTCTAGCATCGCTGAGCGAAGAAGTTCCTCTTCATCTCGGTCTTTTTTTAAATAATCTTTGTTGTCACAAGTAGGCTAACATTAATGAAGTTACTGTGAAAGTCCCCTCGTCGCCACACTCCGGCGCCTGTTCGGGTACACAGAGGGAGAATTCAGAATGTCCAATTCACCTAACAAGCACGTCTTTCGGGACTTGTGGGAGGAAACCGGAGCACCCGGAGGAAACCCACGCAGACACGGGGAGAACGTGCAGACTCGGCACAGACAGTGACCCAAGCCGGGAATCAAACCTGGGACCCTGGTGCAGTGAAGCAGCAGTGCTAACCACTGTGCTACCGTGCTGCCCTAATAGGTCTTCTTCAATAGGAGAGAAAGGATTTTGCTGGGTGGCAGGGGGGGGGGGGGGGGGGGGGGGAGGTAGGAGGACAGAGAGAGAGAGAGAGGAGGGGGAGGGGAGAAGTGCAGTGCTGCAGTGGTGGTGGTGATGGTGGGGGCGGAAGAAAGCCAGGTGGGGGCAAAGAAAGAGCCAGGGGGTGGGCGGGGGGGAAAGAGAGGTGGGGGAGGGACGAGAGAGAGAGAGAGAGAGAGAGGCTGGGGACAGCAAGCGAGATTGAAGGGCGGGCAAGAGGGAGCACGGAGCATGAGAGGGGGAGCAAGAGGGGAGGGGAAAGAGAGGGGCAGGAGAGGTGGGGATGGGAAGGGGGCGATAGGAGGGGGGAGCGTGAAGGGGGCAAGGACGTGGGGAGAGTGAGATGGAGGGGGAGAAGAAGGGGAGGGGAGGGGGCGAAAATTGGGGAGAGAGGGGGGGGAAGGGGGTGTGTTTTTAGGGACAGAAAGGAGGGAGACAGAGAAGGGAGTGAAAGGTGGTGTGGGCAGGGGGGGCCGGTGAGACATGTGGGAGGGTCAGGAGAGATTGGCAGAAAGAGATGGAGAGAAAGGGTGGAGGGAGAGAGAGAGAGAGAGAGAGAGGGAGGGTGTTTCTATAAATTGCATAATAGCAGAAGTGAGCAGCCCCAATACTGACTGTTTGGCAACATAAGTAATTGGATATACCAATCGTGGGGTAATGCTCATTGTAGATACACAGTAAGAGTATAGGTGCAGATAAGGGAGCATTCCACATTTCAAAAGGCTGTATTTGTTTGTGTTCCTGTATGCCTATGCACATCTGCTGATCTCTCTTTGTCTGTATATGCACCTGAATGCGTATCTATGTTTGCGTGTCTATTTTTGTCGGTGTGAGCATTTCCCATGTTAGACAGTGTATGTGTTTGTATGTACATTGTTAGTAAGTGGCGTGTGCTTTCATATGTCTGCCTGTGTGCATGTGTCCACCTGGTTTCGTGTCTGCCTGCTGGTGTGTGTATACCTGTTAGGCTGTCTGCCTGGCTTTGTGTGCGAGTATGTGTGTGTGTTTGAGAATATTGGACAGAAAATGGTCTGGTGTTCTTCAAAACAAAAGATCTGAAATCCTCTCTGTAGGATACAAAGCCTCTTTGAAGTGTGTGAGCAGCATTATTTGCATATTTTCTTAATTAAATAATAGATGTCCTTGCAGATGTTCTGTGACTAATTTTTCCAGGAAACAGTGACAGAGATTTCTCCCTGACATACTGAGACATCAGTGTTGCCTTGTTGATTATCTGATTTACAGATTTTTCCTTCCCTCTCCCTTCTCCATCTCCCTCTCTCACATGCACAATCTCTCTTCCCCTCCCCTATCTCTCCCCCCTCTCTTTCCCTCCTTCCCCTTCTCTTTTTGCCCCTCCTTTGTTTTCTTTCTCTTCCCCTATCCGCACCTGCCTCCTCGTCCGCCTTTCTCTCAGCCTTCTGTGTATCTGTGTTCTTGCTGAAAGTTTGAAGGTGGGTTATGCTGACCTTGTGGCTTCATCAGGAACACAGCAAGGGTTGAGCTGCCTGCAGACAGACGCACTCTGCATTCACCAGACACAAACCTTGAGAGTAAAGTGAAGGACATTTGGAGTCTCTTCAGAGCTTGTTGTGTTTAGTTCCTTCCTCCATACTGCCCTCCCCCTTCCTTCTTCATTTAAAATTAATTATTTGTCGCTCTTAACCAGTTCATTGCTGGTGAACTCACGCAAACAGGATTTGATTTCCTATTTTCACCTCCCAGTTTTAGTTGTCTTCATCTCCTTTAAGGAAGGGCCCCTTGAACACCTTCACAGCACACACACACTCAGACACACACACACAGACACCTACACACACAGACACCTACACACACAGACACCTACACACACAGACACCTACACACACAGACACCTACACACACAGACACCTACACACACAGACACCTACACACACGCAGACACACACTCACTCGAATGCATACTCACACGCACACACTTACACAGTCGCGCGCACACACTTGCACATGGACACACTTGCACGCAGTTACTCGCACGCACACACATATGGGGATACTCGCAAACGCGCACACGCAGACACTTGGATGCAGACACGTGCGCACGCGCACACACACGAGACTAGGGCGAGAGAGTGGGCCTAGATTGGGGGCTCTTTCGGAGGGTCTGTGCAGACTCCTGCCCTGCAGCAATTCATTTGCCTCGTCCATCTATTCAAATCAGCCTCAATAATGTATTGCTCTGTTGGCCAGACTGTGCACTGTGGGTCGCACATCAGGCAATGTGAGGAAAATGCAGGCCTCACTGGGGCAATGGCAACCTGTGTCTTCAATTCAGTTCATAGAACAGATTCTGAAATCACAGAGGAAGGCTATTCTGCGCATCATGCATGTCCGCACACACTCCCAGTTCACATTTATCAATCATTCCCATTATATTTCCCAGCCAAATTTCAGTTCACGTGGAGCCTTTACAGCAAAAGACCTGAAGACTTTATTCCATCCCCCTAGTTATTACAGCATTTGAGAATCCTACTGAGCTTCACGTCCAGTGAGACAAATTTACTCTGAATATGTAATTGGCTGCATTGCGAGAGTGACTGGCATTACCCCACTGGCTGCATTGCAAGAATCACTGGCATTACCCCACTGGCTGCATTGCAAGAATCACTGGCATTACCCCACTGGCTGCATTGCAAGAATCACTGGCATTACCCCACTGGCTGCATTGCAAGAATCACTGGCATTAACCCACTGGCTGCATTGCAAGAGTCACTGGCATTACTCCACTGGCTGCATTGCTAGAGTCACTGGCATTGCCTCACTGGCTGCATTACAGGAGTCACTGGCATTAACCCACTGGCTGAATTGCAAGAATCACTGGCATTGCCTCACTGGCTGCATTACAGGAGTCACTGGCATTAACCCACTGGCTGCATTGCAAGAATCACTGGCATTAACCCACTGGCTGCGTTGCTGGAGTCACTGGCATTAACCCACTGGCTGCATTACAGGAGTCACTGGCATTAACCCACTGGCTGCGTTGCTGGAGTCACTGGCATTAACCCACTGGCTGCGTTGCTGGAGTCACTGGCATTAACCCACTGGCTGCGTTGCTGGAGTCACTGGCATTAACCCACTGGCTGCGTTGCTGGAGTCACTGGCATTAACCCACTGGCTGCGTTGCTGGAGTCACTGGCATTAACCCACTGGCTGCGTTGCTGGAGTCACTGGCATTAACCCACTGGCTGCGTTGCTGGAGTCACTGGCATTAACCCACTGGCTGCGTTGCTGGAGTCACTGGCATTAACCCATTGGCTGCGTTGCTGGAGTCACTGGCATTAACCCACTGGCTGCGTTGCTGGAGTCACTGGCATTAACCCACTGGCTGAGTTGCTGGAGTCACTGGCATTAACCCACTGGCTGCGTTGCTGGAGTCACTGGCATTAACCCACTGGCTGCGTTGCTGGAGTCACTGGCATTAACCCACTGGCTGCGTTGCTGGAGTCACTGGCATTAACCCACTGGCTGCGTTGCTGGAGTCACTGGCATTAACCCACTGGCTGCGTTGCTGGAGTCACTGGCATTAACCCACTGGCTGCGTTGCTGGAGTCACTGGCATTAACCCACTGGCTGCGTTGCTGGAGTCACTGGCATTAACCCACTGGCTGCGTTGCTGGAGTCACTGGCATTAACCCACTGGCTGCGTTGCTGGAGTCACTGGCATTAACCCACTGTGCCACCCCACGTACAAGCGGGAAACCTACCAAGTTCCCAATTACCAGAAGTGTTTAATTTCCCAAGAGCAGAATTTTGGGGAGGAGGAGCCAGAGCAATGGCTGTAATGTTATCTCCCAGTGCAATCTGCCCTGACCTTCATTAATCAGTAAACACGCTTGACCCGACCGTAAACTTTCCCGTAGAAGCTACAGGTAGCTCTTAAATTACATGCCTGCCCAGAATCTGACATCATTCCCGACTCAACTCAACAGAAACACAGTGATCAACAAAGAGATTAGACGGCTGAAGAATTGGATTCGACAGGAAAGGGGATTAGACAGCAGTGGGCAGGAAGATTGTCGGCCGGTGTGGGGGAGGGGTATCATGATGTGCGATGTTGTCATTAGCTTTTCACTGAAGCACTTATCTAATACCAACAGTAAACTGCATTTATATAACACCTTTAAGGTGGAAAGACGAGACGCAGAATTTGACACTGAGGTGGCAAGGAGGTGTTAGGAGAGCTAAAAGCTTTGTTGAACATGTAGCTTTTCAGGCATGTCTTTAAAGGAGCAGAGGGAGAGGGAGACAGATAGATATAAGGGAGGGAATTCCAGAGCGCAGGATCCAGGCAACAGAAGGCCCATCCGCCAATGGAAATTGGAAATGCGCATGAGGATCGAATTAGAGAAAGGTCGCACATTGGCCAGAATGTTTGCAGATTTTGGGTTAATGTCTGCTTTTGAAATGATTGAATCACAGAATCTTTACAGCGCAAGAGGAGGCCATTTGCCTCATTAAGCCTGCACTAGCTCATCGAAAGAACATTCTATGTAGCCCCACTCCCCTGCCTATATCCCCGGTAACCTTGTGCATTCTTTCTTTTCAGATAGCAATCCCATTCCCTTTTGAATACCTCGAGCAAACCGGCCTCCACCACCCTCTCGGGAAGCTCATTCCAGACTCCGCCCACCTACCCTCTGGGTCAAATACATTTTTCCTCATGTCATCCTTGCCCCCTTTGCCCATTATTCTAAATCTGCGCCCTCTGGTTCTTGATGCTCTCTTGAATGGACACCTGTTTCTCACTGTTTACCCTGTCCAGACCCCTCAGGATCTTGAATATTTCTGTCAGGTCCCCTCTCAGCCTTCTCTTCCCCAAAGTAAACAGTCCCAAGCTCTCCAACTTATCCTCGTAGCTACAGTTCCTTATCCCCGGAATCATTCTTGCTTTAACAGTGAGCTATAATTCGGAGTCAGGGCGTGGTTAACTTTTGACACTACAGAACTTGAGTGTTTGTTGAAAAGAGAGACAGGTTGTCAAAACTTTTTCATTTTACACTCATCAGGTCTAACACAAGGGGTGGGAATTTCCAGTAAACCCCACAGAGTATTTCCCCAGTGGCGAAGGTGGCCCACAATTGCCAGTGGCGGGACCTTCCAGTCTCGCTGGTGCCTCCGGGGTTTTGCGTGCCGTGCACCCTCGACTGTCGACGGGGAGGGGTTTGCCATTGGCGGGACCGGAACGTCCCGTCAGTGGGAACGGCTGGGAAATTTCAGCCAAGAATGACAAATATTAAAACAAAGAAAAAAAGCCTTTAATGCCCCTTTGCTTTCTTCATGGCAAGGCCTTGGCCAACCAATCAGTACCCTTTCTCTCGGAGTAACAGGTCTCCTTTCTCAGCGAGTGCGTGTTTGCAAGGCGGCCTAAAATAATTTGGGCTTGGAGACCTCTTGTGGCATTGCTCATAGTACGGAGGAGGTTGCATTGTCTTTTAGGTAGAAGAAAGTTGTACCATGTAACGCACATAGTATTATCACAGAATCATATAGCACAGGGGGGGCATTTGGTCCATCATTCTTATTTGAAGAGACTGTCCAATTAGTTCCATTCCCACGCTCACCCCCATAGCTCTACAAATATAGGAACATGAGGAGGCTATTTGGCCATTCGAGCATGCCCCGCGATTCAATAGATCACGGCCGATCCTCTATCCCAATGCAATATTCCCCGCTTTCTCCCCATTCCATCTCACAAAATTATCCATCTCTTCCTTGAATACATTTCAGTGAATTAGCCTCACAGAATTTCTGTGGTAGAGAATGCCACAGGTTCATCACCGTTTGAGCAAAGAAATCTTTCCTCACCACAGTCCGAGCTGGTCTACCCCACATCCTGAGACCGCGTCCCCTGGTTCTAGATTTCCCAGCCGGGATACACATCCTCCCTGCATCTGGTCTGACCAGCTCCGTTAAGAGTTTTACACCGTTCCAATCTTTCCTTTTCAAGCATACCTCTGACTCCCTTTCGCAAGTCACCCCTGAAGCTGCGGCAGGACATTTTCGAATGCCTCCCCCACACCCACACATCTCCCAAAATATAAAAATTCTCATCTCCCCTCTGGTTCATTCGTCACTCCCCCAAGCGCTCTCCGCTCCAATACTGGGAACGGCCGAACAATCCAGTTGTTGTTAAGTAAACAGAGACTTGAGGCCAGGGAGGTGAATTGATTGAGTGGACGGGGTGAAGTCGATCAGAGGCGAAATGCTCTTCAGGCATCGGAAACAAAATGACTGGCTTCCTTCGTCTAAGTGCGATGTTGAAGTGTTTTTTTAAAAATTACTTTTGGTACAAATATGGTTTTAAGAAGCATTTCCTCCTGATGGTCCAAGTGTCTTTGCACATTCCGACTGAGCGGATTAACTTAAACATTAAACAGAATATTGCTGGAAGTCCCGTGTAAGTAGTCGCACTGAATTACCCTCTAATTTACTGTGACACAAGGAAATTCACACACACATCCTGCTTTTATGATAGATGGTTTGATGTGCGATAGATGATAATTACATATTTATAACTGAGGGATGAATGACAGGCAAATAGACGGGGATATAGAGATAAGCATTTCCAGTATATTCATTGTGTTGTGCAGTGAAGCAACAGGTGACTAATATCTTACATAATACAGCTCAAGCGCAACCATAGCAACGCCAGTCTCGATGTTCGTGAGCTGATCCTCTGTAGCAACGATACTCTCGGAACATCGAGACTTGTCCTCTGAACTCTGTACCCACGGCAGTTATTGGACCGCCTCAGTGAGTGGAGGGAAAACAAGAGGGAGCATATTGAGTGTGGCACCGAGGAACAGGGACCTCAGGCCGAATCGCACCCTGTATCCCGGGACTTAAAAAAAATGACAGAGAGGCCGGTTAATCATGACAATGCACGGGAACCGATGAATTAGGAGGAGTAGGCCATTCGGCCCCTCTGTCCTGCTCTTGATAGCCCGTAAGATCTGTGGCTGATCGGATTGTGGCCCACTCTGGCCTACCCCTGCGGCTCCCTTGTGAGTTCAGAATCTACCTATCTCTGCCTTAAAAATATCCCATGGTCCTGCCCCCACCGCTCTCCGGGGAAGGGAGTTCCACACACTCACGAACCCCTGGGAGAAAAGATTTTCTCCTCATCTCCATCTCAAATGGGAGGCTCCTTATTTTTGAAAGTGTTCACTGGTTCTAGTCCCGCCGCCCCAAACACAATTCAGGTGGCGCTATTCCTCATGATCTGGCTCAGGTAGTGAGTCAACAGGCTATTCAACCTGTGTGGCATCACAACCCAGTCCAGCCATATTCGGTTCTCAGCTGACATCAACACACTCTCTATCCTATCCGTCTCCCTCCTACATCCCCCTCACTTCTCTCGCTCAGTCTCTTCAGTGCGCACCCTCCACCCTCTTCTCTCACTCTTGTTCCCTCTCACTTCGTTTTTTTAAAATTTTATTACTTTTATCAGAGTTACAAAGCCAGGGCTCAGACTGTGGACAGGGGCAAACCCAATCCAGCTGCTCGCCTGCTCCAAAAAAAAACCCCAATTCAAATTGAAATTGAATCCAATTCATGGTCCCCACAAGAGGGACGTGCCCAGATCTAGGTATTACACCCCTCTTTAGCAGGAGGCTTTTGGCTATCAAGGTGGAGAACCAGGCCAAATTCAACCACTCAACCACCAAGAAACTTCAGAGAGTCGTGAACGCCGCCCAGTCCATCACACGAACCTGCCTCCCATCCATTGACTCCATCGACACCTCCCGCTGCCTGGGGAAAGTGGGTAGCATAATCAAAGACCCCTCCCACCCGGCTTACTCGCTCTTCCAACTTCTTCCATCGGGCAGGAGATACAGAAGTCTGAGAACACGCCCGAACAGACTCAAAAACAGCTTCTTCCCCACTGTCACCAGACTCCTAAATGACCCTCTTATGGACTGATTTCATTAACACTACACCCTGTACGCTTCATCCGATGCCAGTGCTTATGTAGTTACATTGTCTGTGTTGTGTTGCCCTATTATGTATTTTCTTTTATTCCCTTTTCTTCTCATGTACTTAATGATCTGTTGAGCTGCTCGCAGAAAAATACTTTTCACTGTACCTCGGTACACGTGACAATAAACAAATCCAATCCAATCCAATCATGGACATTTGTGTAGCATCTTTTACAGCCGCACAAAGTGCTTCACAATGAAGGGCGTATTTCTGAAGGATACTCACTGTTGGAATGTGGGAAGTGAGAAATGCCAACTTATGCACAGAGAGCTCCCACAAACAACAAAAATGACTAGATAATCTATTTCACTGGTATCATTGGCCCAAAACACTGGAAAGAACGTTCCTGCCTTTCTTCAATGCGATGTGACCTTTCTCATACACCTGAGGGGGCAGGGAGGGGCTGGGCGGCATGCCTCATATGAAAGACTCCCTCAGCTCCAGGAATGTTGGCTTGGATCTGTGCACACAGGTCTCTGCCAGAGGACTTGAACTCACAACCTTCTGACTCCCAGGCAAGAATGCTACCCACTGCGCCACGGCCTACACTGCTGTTCCCTTTGCGTTTGAACTGCAAGCTTGCTACAAAGCCCAAGAGCTTTTCGAGACAAGAGGGGGTGGAAAGCAGGGGACTAAAGGCCAGTTAGCCAGGGCCAAAGAGAGAAATCACAAGCCCGGTTGCCTCCTTTGTTTTGGGGTCCTTTATTCAACCCGTCCCCTCCCTCTTTCATCCTCCCTTTCAATGTGGTACACTTTAGAATCATATCACAGAATATACAGTGCAGAAGGGGGTAATTCGGCCCAATGAGTCTGCACCGGCCCTTGAAAAGATCATCCCACTTAAGCACACATCTCCACCCTATCCCCGTAACCCCACCTAACCTTGTTTGGACACTAAGGGCAATTTAGCACGGCCAATCCACCTAACCTGCACATCTTTGGACTGTGGGAGGAAACCGGAGCGCCCGGAGGAAATCCACGCAGACACGGGGAGAACGTGCAGACTCCGCACAGACAGTGACCCAAGCCGGGAATCGAACCTGGCACCCTCTAACTGTGAAGCAACAGTGCTAACCACTGCGCTACCGTGCCGCCCATTTACAACCATGGCTTTGTCAGACAAGTACTCAAACATGATTGTTCATATTATGCAACCAGCTCTGCTTCTTTGAACCTGACCCGACACAATATCTGGACAGCAACATACAAATGACTGGAGCTGCACAAGCACCACAAACAACAGTCCCACGTACAAATGAGAATGAACTAACTCATTTGATGGGCATTTGACTCCTGATTTTACTTTCACGTTTAAAAATGACAAAACCTTCCAGTAAACTGGCACCAACCAATTCACCTGGTTTAGCACAGTGGGCTAAACAGCCTGCTTGTAATGCAGAACAAGGCCAGCAGCGCGGGTTCAATTCCCGTACCGGCCTCCCCGAACAGCCGCCGGAATGTGGCGACGAGGGGCTTTTCACAGTAACTTCATTGAAGCCGACTTGTGACAATAAGCGATTATTATTTCTTGTGAGCCCTTCATTCCCCTTCAGCAAGAAACCCAACAACAGCTGCCCAAGATCCGCTTCGGCACAACATTAAACATAAGTTTCAAAAATATATAGTTAAAGTATGAAGCAAACATGGACAACAAAGTCAAAGCAATAAATTGATATTTTAAAAAAACATTAGTAATTTATAAAAGTGACCATTAAACTGCCAAGCAGCAAAGCCAACTAATAAAACCTTTCTTGCATTTTTGGTTAAGACGCAGACCTAGAGAGAGAGACAGTCTAGGCTCCAAGTCCTGCTCACCAGACAAAGGGGGGAGACCAACATTATTGAGTTCAACTGACACCAACCTCGTGTCCCTGCGACAGGCAGGAAGTGTATATGTGTCCCTGCGTTAGGCAGGAAGTGTATATGTGTCCCTGCGTCAGGCAAGAAGTGTATATGTGTCCCTGCGTCAGGCAAGAAGTGTATATGTGTCCCTGCGTCAGGCAAGTAGTGTATATGTGTCCCTGCTCCAGGCAGCATGTGTATATGTGTCCTTGCGCCAGGCAGGAAGTGTATATGTGACCCTGCGTCAGGCAGGAAATGTATATGTGTCCCTGCATCGGGCAGGAAGTGTATATATGTCCCTGCGTCAGGCAAGAAGTGTATATGTGTCCCTGCGTCAGGCAAGAAGTGTATGCGTCCTTGCATCAGGCAGCATGTGTATATGTGTCCCTGCTCCAGGCAGCATGTGTATATGTGTCCCTGCATCGGGCAGGAAGTGTATATGTGTCCCTGCATCAGGCAGGAAGTGTATATGTGTCCCTGCGTCAGGCAGCATGTGTATACGTGTCCCTGCATCAGGCAGGAAGTGTATATGTGTCCCTGCATCAGGCAGGAAGTGTATATGTGACCCTGCTCCAGGCAGCATGTGTATATGTGTCCCTGCGCCAGGCAGGAAGTGTATGTGTCCTCCGCAAATTTTGTGTTTCTCTCTCTCCAACTCACTCACAATCTTAGGGTCCTCATGCACACACTCCCACGCGCACTCTCTTGCACGCACACTCGGCACGCACACACACTCTCGCAGTTGCTCTTTGCAGCTGTCATGATAAAGCCTCAAGTTTTTCTTTCCAGCAATCTTGGCGAAGCTACGAAGCCCCTTTTCTATTACGTTGAGATCCTTTCTATTTGAGGGTGCTCAAAACAACAGTATCTAAACAACTGGTACTTACTCACTCACCCCAGGCCAGGGAGATTTGGTGATCTTTGACACGGAGGAGGCATAGAGGGCAGCTGTGATGGTGGAAAGACATGCTTCCTCCCGGGTCTGTCCAACATCCCAGCTGGCACAGGCCTCGATACTGCTACAACCGCCACCCCTCCTGGCCTCCCTGGCCTGCTCTGCCATTTTTATGCCTGGAGTCATTCCGTGGGCTGGGGCCTGTGCGGGAAGGTGGGAGTGTGGCCTAGAGTGGACTTTCATCCAAAACGCACCCTGGATGTGAAAACAAATGGACTGGACTTTCACTCAAATAAAACTGACCTCGCCGACAACTTTATCCCGGACTGGATCACCCACCACGTGTTTCTCTGTCAACACACTGAGGCAGGCAGGAGGTCACTTGAGAGAGGTGTAGGCCGAGCCCAAGGGGCCTAGAGATTAGCACCACGTGCACCTCCGTCCCTGGGCCTTGTAGCTAGCCTAACAAGGTCATTGGGAAAATACGAGAATCCACGAGTAAAAGATAATAGCAGGACATTTAGAGAGTGAGTCACAGTATAATCAGACAGACCCAACATGGTCTTCTGATAGTCAAATCATGTTTAACTAATCCAATAGAATTCTTTGAGGCAGTAACAAACAACATGGGTAAAGTGAGGTGGCACGGTGGCCGAGTGCTTAGCACTGCTGCCTCACGGCACCGAGGTCCCAGGTTCTATCCCGGCTCTGGGTCAGTGTCCGTGTGGGGTTTGCACATTCTCCCCGTGTCTGCGTGGGTCTCACCCCCACAACCCAAAGATGTGTCGGCTAGGTGGATTGGCCACGCTAAATTGCCCTTTAATTGGAAAAAAAATGAATTGGGTACTCTAAATTAAAAAAAAAAAACATGGGTAAAGTGGAACGTGTAGATGTGGATTTCCAAAACACCTTCAACAAGGTGTTACATCAAAGATTACATCACAAAATAAGAGCTCTTGGTGTGGTGGCAAACCTTTTAGCACGGGTGAAGGATTGGTTAGCAAGCAGGGAATATGGATATGTGGATCATTTTTGGGTTGGCAAGCTCTTACCAAAGGGATACCACAGGGATCAGTGCTGGGGTCTCAAGTTTTGACAATCTGTATCAGTGACGTGGACGAAGGGTCTCCATGTATGGGAGCTAAATGTGGTAATGACGCAGAGATAGGTAGGCGAGTATGTTGACAAGAGAACAACGAATCTACAGAGCCATTTAGATAGGGTAAGCCAGTGGGCAAAGATTTGGCAGATGGGGAGTAGCATGTGGGAAAATGTGAACATGTCCACTTGGGCAGGAAGAGTAGAAAAGAAGTGTTTTATTTGAATGGAGAACTGTGTTGGGTCTGGTGCCCTGGTCTATGAGTCACAAGAGTTGATACGCAGTTACAGAAATGCAGGTAGGGAATATACAGTGAATGCTAGAACCCTCAAGAGTATTGCAAGTCAGAGAGATCTAGGAGTACAGGTCCACAGGTCACTGAAAGGGGCAACACAGGTGGAGGAGGTAGTCAAGAAGGCACACGGCATGCTTGCCTTCATTGGCCAGGGCATTGAGTATAAGAATTGGCAAGTCATGTTGCGGCTGTATAGAACCTTAGTTAGGCCACACTTGGGAGTATAGTGTGCAATTCTGGTCGCCACACTATGTGGAGGCTTTAGAGAGGGTGCAGCAGAGATTTACCAGGATGTTGCCTGGTATGGAGGGCATTAGCTATGAGGAGCGTTCTCACTGCAATGTCGGAGGTTGAGGGGCGCCCTGATAGAGGTCTACAAAATTATGTGGGGCATAGACAGAGTGGATAGTCAGAGACTTTTCCCCAGGGTAGAGGGGTCAATTACTATGGGGCATAGGTTTAAGGTGCGAGGGGCAAGGTTTAGAGTAGATGTACGAGGCAAGTTTTTTAAACAGAGGGTAGTGGGTGCCTGGAACTCGCTGCCGGAGGAGTTGGTGGAAGCAGGGGCGATAGTGACATTTAATGGGCATCTTGACAAATACATCAATAGGATGGGAATAGAGGAATACGGACCCCAGAAAGTGTAGAAGATTTTAGTTTAGTCGGGCAGCATGGTCGGCACAGGCTTGGAGGGCCTGTTCCTGTGCTGTACTTTTCTTTGTTCTTTGTTCTAAAGTGATTAGGAAGGCAAATGATTGTAGGGAGAATTGAGTATGAAAGTCGGGAAGTGATTTCATAGTTGTGCAGGGGCTGGTGAGACTGCATCTGGAGTACTGGTCGCCTTAACTGAAGAAATGATAAAATGCATTCGAAGCAGTTCAGAGAAGGTTCATTCGATTTGGATCCTGAGCAGATGGAGTTACCTTAGCAGGGAAGGTTGAGCCTGGATCCAATGGAATTTAAAAGATTGAGACATGATCTTATTGAAACGTAAGATCATGAGGGGACCTGACAGGGTGGATACTAGGAGGAAGTTTCACCTTATAGAGGAGTCTGGAACTGGGGTGCACAGTTTAAAATGAAGAGTCCCCCATTTCAGAGCAGGAGCAATTCTTTCTCTCAGAGAGCTCTTAGTCAGTGGAATTCTCTTCCACAGCAAACAGTGGAGGCTGGGCCATTGAATATATTCATGGCCGGGTTGACCAGCAAGGGAGTCAAGGGTTAGGAGGCCGAATCAGGTCAGCCATGATCATATGGAATGGCGGAGTAGACTCAATGGGCTGAATGGTCCACTCCTGCTCTTAATTCTTGTGCTCTCGTGTCGCACGGCAGGACAGCTCCACTGTGTGGCTCCCATCGCAGTCACATGGTCACACATGCTCCTCCCAGAATCTCGCTACACCACCGTCATTGGCACATCACTTGCCAACACTCAAGTACAACTCAGGAGTCTGGTCACACAAATTGCGTTCACCCAGCGTCCAGAACACGGTGGAATGTCCAAAACTGCTCCACCCACAATTCGACACCGAGCCCAGAGGAGAGGCTGGCACAGCCAGCCAGAAACTTGGTCAAAGAGCTCGATTTTGAGGAGGGACTTAAAAGAAAAGAGAGGCTTAAGCAGGAAATTCCGGAGCTCAGCACGGACACGGCGGAAGGCATTGCTGGAGCTACGGGAAGTCGGGAATGCGCAAAAGGGACAAATTGGAGGCAGAGTTCTTGGAGGGTTTTCAAATCCTTCCATGGCCTCATCCTTCCCTCTCTGTGTAATCTCCTCCAGCGCCACAACCATTCAAAATATATGCACTCCTTTAATGCTAGCCTTTTGGGCATCTCTAGTTAGAATCATTCCAACATTGGTGGCCGGGCCTTCATCTGCCTGGGCTCCAAGCTCTGGAATTCCCTCCCTCAACCTTTCCCCTTTGGTTTACCTCATTTAAGATACTGACTAAAACCAATCTTTTTGACCAATCATCTGTTCCTCAATCTCCACCTCAGCTTGGTGTGAGATTCTCCAGCCTTGCTCGCACACACAAATCACGTTAATGGCTGAAGACTCTCGCGAGAGAGCCGTAACACGATTTGCATCAGGTTAACACAATTTAAGATTCTCCCTGGCCAGCGGCTAATTAGCATATCCAAATGCTCATTAAAATGTTCCGATTCGGCTTCAAGCCGAATTCACCTGGTCCCTTCAATGTTCCCACTCGCCGGCGCTACTGGTCTCCAAAAACAGAGACCAGACTGATGACCATGTGGGGGTGGGGGAGGGGGGGGGGGGGTGGACCAAGGCCATTGAAGCCCTGGGGTGCTCATGAACATGGCTGGAAAGAGCCCTGGTACCGCCAATCTGGTAACGCCTCAAAGTAAGTATCGAAATGTGGGAGGACTGCGATCTGCATCGTGCCAACCCACCTGGCAGTAATAGCACCGTGTTTCCTGTGAGAGACCACATGATATTTTTGGGGACAGTCACGTCCTATGTTAAAGGTGCTATATAAATGTAATTTATTGTGGTTTGTAGGGCTGGAGATGGTTCCAGAGACAGGGGGCGGAATTTTCGCCGCCTGCACAGGGCGTGGCCGTAAAATGCGGCGAGACTTTCAAAAGTCCATCGACTTCGCCAGGATTGGAAAATTCTGCTGGCAGGAGGGCCCGGAAACTCCAGCCCAGCGAGGGCCCGGAAACTCCAGCCCAGCGAGGGCCCGGAAACTCCAGCCCAGCGAGGGCCCGGAAACTCCAGCCCAGCGAGGGCCCGGAAACTCCAGCCCAGCGAGGGCCCGGAAACTCCAGCCCAGCGAGGGCCCGGAAACTCCAGCCCAGCGAGGGCCCGGAAACTCCAGCCCAGCGAGGGCCCGGAAACTCCAGCCCAGCGAGGGCCCGGAAACTCCAGCCCAGCGAGGGCCCGGAAACTCCAGCCCAGCGAGGGCCCGGAAACTCCAGCCCAGCGAGGGCCCGGAAACTCCAGCCCAGCGAGCGCCCGGAAACTCCAGCCCAGCGAGGGCCCGGAAACTCCAGCCCAGCGAGGGCCCGGAAACTCCAGCCCAGCGAGGGCCCGGAAACTCCAGCCCAGCGAGGGCCCGGAAACTCCAGCCCAGCGAGGGCCCGGAAACTCCAGCCCAGGGAGGGCCCGGAAACTCCAGCCCAGGGAGGGCCCGGAAACTCCAGCCCAGGGAGGGCCCGGAATCTCCAGCCCAGGGAGGGCCCGGAATCTCCAGCCCAGGGAGGGCCCGGAATCTCCAGCCCAGGGAGGGCCCGGAATCTCCCGCCCAGGGAGGGCCTGGAAACTCCCGCCCAGGGAGGGCCTGGAAACTCCCGCCCAGGCCTGGGGGGGCGGGGGGGGGGGGGGGGGGGGGGGGGGGTGAAGTTGCAGACGGATTTGAACACAAGGTTGAGAATTTTAAAATCCGGCATCGGCAACCAATATAGGTGAGCGATTGCAAAGGCTTATGGATGAATGGGACTTGGGGCGAGTTAGAATGGAGGCAGCAGGGTTTTTTGATGAATTCAGTTTGTAGAAGGTGGAAGATGGGAGGCCGGCCAGGAGAGAGTTCGAAAGTTGTGACCTTGCCCATGAAGTTTTGAATCTTGTCCTTCATGTCTCCTGTACGGTACAAACTAACTAAAACATAATGGATATCATGTACTAGAGGGGACACGCACAGTCCGCCTGCGATGGCCTTGGTCCCAAATGTTTCGATATACAGGACAGGCATCACTCCTTCAGCAATTTCAAAAACGTCCCTACCTGTGCCCAGTCAGCCCATCTCAGCAGGAGTTCCACCATGCGCCTCAACACGCCTGGGCTTGTGAGGGAAGGAAAGAGATCAGTCAATCTCTCCCAACACCAATCACAACTTGGAGGGCCCCTCCCACCCTCACCGAGATGTACACGAGGAGAGAGCAACTTCAGGCCCAGCGACAGTGTCTGCCTTGGGAGAATCGTTTGCCAGCAGTTTATTGATGAATTACCACTTGGGCAGTTTTGGGACTTCACTATCCAGAGTTGAGAGGGGACAAATAAAGTAAGTGGACGACGGTCCACAGCTTACAACTGAACTTACAGCATTTTTAAAAAAGCTCAAAGCTAAGAATGAGAGGTGATCTTATTGAAATATGTCATAGACATAGAATCCATATCCATAGAATCCTTACCGTGCAGAAGGAGGCCATTCGGCCCATGGAGTCTGCACCGGCCCTTGGAAAGAACACCTTACCGAGGCCCACTCCCCCGCCCTATCCCCGTAACCCCACCTAACCTGCACATCTTTGGGCACTAAGGAGAAATTTTTTATCAAGGCCAATCTACCTAACCTGCACATCTTTGGACTGTGGAAGGAAACCGGAAGGAAGGCCAGAATTGAACCCGGGTCCCTGGTGGCGAGGGGCTGCCATGCTAACCACAGTGCCACCATGCCGTCCTCGGAGGGGATTTGATCAGGTAGATACCAGGAGGGTGATACCACTTGCGGGAAAGACACACCAAGGGCCACAGCTTAAGAACTAATAAGAGGTGATGGTTTAAGAAGGAGATTAGGAGAATTCCTTTCTCCCAAAGGGTCATTTGTCTGTGTAATTCTCTTCTGCAGAATGCTGTGGAGGCTGGGTCATTGAACGCCGGGTTCGAGAGATTTTTGAACGACATGGGAATCTAGGGTCATGGGTGAACAGACAGGAAAGTGGAGTTGAAACTACAACCGGATCAGCCATGATCTTATTCAATGGTGCAGCAGGTTCAAAGGGCTGAATGGCCTACTCCTGCTTCTGAATCCTTTGGGTTCAAGTCTTACTCCAGAAACCTGTGTGTACAAATGGAGGCTGGCATTCAGTGCACTTCTGAGGGAGTGCTGCACTGTCGGAAGTGCCATCCTTTAGATAGTCTAAGGCCCTGTCTGCCCAGCTAGATGCAAAGAGGCCCATGGCATTATTTGAAAAAGAGCAAGGCAATTCCCCTGGTCTGCTGGGTCAAGATTCATCCCTCAGCCAACACAAGTCAATCCGACTGCCTGACCACTTCTCTTATTGATGTTTGTGGGGTACTTGCTCTGCTCGAATTGGCAGCAGCATTTGCATGTGTTACAACAGTGATTGCATGGGCAGTACAATGGGGCAGTGGTTAGCACTGTTGCCTCACAGCGGTGAGGACCCGGGTTTGATCCCGGACCTGGGTCACTGTCCGTGTGGAGTTTGCACATTCTCCCCCTGTCTGCGTGGGTCTCACCCCTACAATACAAAAGTACTGTGTTCAGTTTTGGTCTCCTTACCTGAGAAAGGACGTACCGGCACTGGAGGGTGTGCAGAGGAGATTCACTAGGTTAATCCCAGAGCTGAAGGGGTTGGATTACGAGGAGAGGTTGAGTAGACTGGGACTGTACTTGTTGGAATTTAGAAGGATGGGGGGGGATCGAATAGAAACATATAAGATTATGAAGGGAATAGATAGGATAGATGCGGGCAGGTTGTTTCCACTGGCGGGTGAAAGCAGAACTAGGGGGCATAGCCTCAAAATAAGGGGAAGTAGATTTAGGACTGAGTTTAGGAGGAACTTCTTCACCCAAAGGGTTGTGAATCTATGGAATTCCTTGCCCAGTGAAGCAGTAGAGGCTCCTTCATTAAATGTTTTTAAGATAAAGATAGATAGTTTTTTGAAGAATAAAGGGATTAAGTGTTATGGTGTTCGGGTGAGAAAGTGGAGCTGAGACCACAAAAGATCAGCCATGATCTCATTGAATGGTGGAGCAGGCTCGAGGGGCCAGATGGCCTACTCCTGCTCCTAGTTCTTATGTTCTTATGTTTAACCCACAGATGTGCTGGTTAGGTGGATTGGCCACGATAAATTGCCCCTTAATTGGAAAAAAAGAATTGGGGACTTTAAATTTTTGAAAAAACAGTAATTGCATTTCATTTTCTATGAAGCATTTCGGGATGTCCCAAGGAGGTGAAAGGTGCCATAGAAATGTAACTTCTTCCCTTCGTCTAAAATCTATGGTGATCCATCCTGCGGAATGCACAAATGGTGAGAAGTCACAGAGCAAACCAATCAAAGGAGGAATGACCAAGAGGGAAAGGGTGGGACGTCGACAGGGAGAGAGGATGGGCAATAGAGACCAGGAGAGTGAGTGAGAGAAAGACAGAGTGAGAAAAAGAGAGAGCGCGTGAGAGAGCCAAGGAGTGAGAGAAGAGGAGCCAGGGAGAGACAGAGACAGAGAGAGACAAGAAAGTAAAATGAGGGTGAGAGCAAGAGAGCATGAGGGAGGGAGGGGGAGAAAGACAGGGAGAGCACCCCGGGCCGGATCATTGTTGCAATTAACTCAGAATTGGGAGAAAAATAAGATCAACGGCCACTGTGAAACTTTTAACAAAAACATACATTTATGTAGTGCCTTTGACGTCATTAACAGGTCCCACGGCACTTCCCACAGCATTCTCAGTGAAAATCAGACATTGAACCGCCTGAGAAAATCAAAGGCACGGGCGACCAAAGTTTGGTCAGAGAGGTGGAGTTAGAGAGAAGGCTGGGGCAAGGCCGGTGATGCTGAAAAGATCAGAAAGAGAGGAATGCAGAGGTTCTGGAAGCTGGCAGAGATTTGAGAGATTCAAGGGGTTGGGGTTGGGGGGGAAGATTTGACCGCGGGGATTGGGGATTTTGGGTGGGGATGGGGGATGAAGGAAATAAGACAGTGGACAGACTTGAAAAAAAATGAAGAGAATTTTACGACTTCAATTCATTGAAAAAAAAGGGACAGGGAGGTGATCAGCAATTCTAACCTGTTATCAAAGCCAGAACGATTTGCTTAACAGCTAAGAATTGAAGCAGCAACGGGATTGATTGACAATCCACTGAAACTGGAATCCATGTTATAGTGTAACCAACCCCAGCATGTTACCAGAGAAATCTGGTCACATCCTATACCTCAAAAAAAATCAAATCTGCTTACAAAAACAAACAGATCTGCTCTTTGCAAAGTACAAAGATCACATAAAGTATCCAGCAACTGACAGTCCTGGGACCCTGTGATATGTTCCTCGTGGCACAGTCGGTTACACCAGTCAAGGAAAAGCCTCAAGGGAGGCCCAAGTGTCGAGCTCCCTCAGGCAGTAAAACCGCCGAGGAGCTACTGACCCTGTGATCGCAAATATTCCATCCTTAATCAGCAAAAGGTGTGGAAGATAAGCCCATCAACCACAGGCCTATCAGCCTAGGTGTACAGGTCCACAGGTCACTGAAAGGGGCAAAACAGGTGGAGAAGGTAGTCAAGAAGGCATACGGCATTCTTGCCTTCATTGGCAGGGGCATTGAGTATAAGAATTGGCAAGTCATGTTGCAGCTGTATAGAACCTTAGTTAGGCCACACTTGGAGTACAGTGTTCAATTCTGGTCGCCACACTACCAGAAGGATGTGGAGGCTTTAGAGAGGGTGCAGAAGAGATTTACCAGGATGTTGCCTGGTATGGAGGGCATTAGCTATGAGGAGCAGTTGGATAAACTCGGTTTGTTCTCACTGGAACGACGGAGGTTGAGGGGCGACCTGATAGAGGTCTACAAAATTATGAGGGGCATAGACAGAGTGGATAGTATGAGGCATTTCCCCAGGTTAGAGGGTCAATTCCTAGGGGGCATAGGTTTAAGGTGCAAGGGGCAAGGTTTAGAGGAGATGTACGAGGCAAGTTTTTTTTTTTTTTTTACACAGAGGGTAGTGGGTGCCTGGAACTCGCTACCGGAGGTGGTGGTGGAAGCAGGGACGATAGCGACATTTAAGGGGCATCTTGACAAATACATGAATAGGATGGGAATAGAGGGATACGGACCCAGGAAATGTAGAAGATTTTAGTTTAGATGGGCAGCATGGTCGGCACAGGCTTGGAGGGCCGAAGGGCCTGTTCCTTTGCTGTACTTTTCTTTGCTCTTTGTTCTAACCTTTGTGGTGGGGAAGCTTCGAGAAACAATCATTTGGGGCAACATTTATAGTCACTTGGACAAATATGCGTTACTTTCTTTAGAGTACCCAATTCATTTTTTTCCAATTAATTTAGCGTGGCCAATGCACATCAGGTTTAGCTGACTTTCCCCGAGGTATTTTGATGAGAGGGTTGATGCGGGTAATGCTGTTGATGTGGTGCGCGTGGACTTCTAGACGACATTTGATGAGGTGCGGCTCAACAGACTTGGGAGCAAAGTTGGAGCTCATGGAATAAACAGGCCCCGTAGCACCATGGAGCGGGATATCTGACCCCGCGCACAACCGGGATTGTTCGGTCCCAGGTTTTGGTTGGGCCATCGCATCAGCGGCAGCAGGAGTTAATGTTTCCAGTCCAAAATTGACTTGTTTTTTCATATTCATCCATGGGATGTTGGTATTGGTGGCTAGGCCAGCAGTTGTTGGCCTTGAGAATGCGGTGGTGAGTCGCCTCCTTGAACCGCCGCAGTGCGTGGCCTGAATTTTGCGCTCGCCTTGCGAGCGTGATCCGAAGGCCGGGAAGCTGCTACTGTGTGAACAAGGGAACGACCGGTTTGACGCTGGCTGTGTCCATTTGGGCAAGCTCCCAGCGTGCATAGACACCTCGTCAGGATGTTCTTTCTGGCGTAATCTGATTCTCCCTCGGAAACCCCATTCAGAGGCGGCGCCGCTGACCCAGGGAAGCCTCCCTCGACACCAGAGGAGGAATTGCTGAGTGATGTACCTGTGCCACCAAGCACCAGCATAGGGGCGGCATGGTAGCACAGTGGTTAGCACAGTTGCTTCACAGCTCCAGGGTCCCAGGTTCGAATCCTGGCTTGGGTCACGGTCTGTGCGGAGTCTGCACGTTCTCCCCGTGTGTGCGTGGGTTTCCTCCGGGAGCTCCAGTTTCCTCCCACCGTCCAAAGATGCGCAGGTTCGGTGGATTGACCATGCTAAACTGCCCTTAGTGCCCAAAAAGGTTGGAGGTGTGGGCTTAGGTAGGGTGCTATTTCCAAGGGCCGGTACAGACTCAATGGGCCGAATGGAGTCTTTCTGCACTGTAAATTCTATGATACTAAGATACAGGTACTTCGGTGGGCTACAGGGTATTAGCACAGTTTGGAGTGCACTGTGGTGAGAGCACATCACACTCACTGGAGGAGTTAACAGGGCACGCGCAGTGTACTGACAGTCACAGGACTGCTGGAGCGAAGGACCATACTGAGTCTCAGGCAGATGATGAGCCTCTGGAGTCATCCGTAAGGCAGCAGAAACTGGATGAGCAGCGGGATGCTTGGGAGATCTGGCAGAGATCCCAAACCATCTGTATGTCATGGTCTCGGTCATAGAGGGGTCGATGTGGAGCGCGGATCCAGCGCTGACGCTTAGCACTGAGTGCACAGTCTCCTCCATTTGGAGTGGCGACTCTCGTGGAGAGACAGCTCCAGGAGCAGACTCCGGGTCCGGGGGTCGTGTTTAGACCGGCAATCCAACAAACCGGCTGTGACCTCAGGAGGTGACTGCCAGTGTGGGAGATGGCGGAGGAACCTGGTCTCTCTGTGAGGTGCCCGTCCATCATGAGCGAGCGGGGAGGTGTACACCTGCCTCACAATAGTCTGTCCTCCCAGGGTGCTCTTCTGGACGAGGACGGCAACTCCACCGCCACCTGCCAGGTGACCAGGCATCTTCTCAGGCAGTGCCAACTGAGGACTGCCCAGCCAAGTTGTTGATTGCACCTTCCCAGGCGGAGTGTGCTCAGCCAGACCAGCTGGAGGGCGAACAGGACAATGGAATCAGCAATCTGGCTCCAATGCTGTGCCAACGAGGGGGGTGGGGGTGGGGGCACCAAGATGCAGCATTTGCAAGTTAATGGCGCCGTGAGCACTGGATGGGTTTTCATGGGCGACTTTTGTTCACTTCGTAAAAGTAATGTTTTCTTTCTGAGCGACTGCGCCAACCATTTTATGTTCTGTTCCTTGTTTGCAGGTTTTCTGAAGATATAAATAAGTATTGTGTTATAATGACCCGAGTGACCTTCATGTTTTCCATAGGTGCCGGCCTCAGCATTGCGTTACGTTGGGCGGCAGGGACAGCAAACACTATGACAGAGGTCGTGAGGTGACATCGGGCTGATGGCAAAGTATTCTCAGAGTGTGTGTGAAGGAGGCGGTGCCCTTGGACTGAGATGGAAGCCAAGACTTGGCGGCCTAGCTTTCGGAGGGTTGAACCAATGCCTCCCTGGTGTTCCAGCTCCCTTCCTTACTCTGAATAAACCGTGACTCTGTACAGTTACATAGAGAGTGATCCTCACCGTGAATAACCAGTGACTCTGTACAGTTACACAGTGAGTGGCCCTTACTCGAATAAACAGTGACTCTGTACAGTTACACAGTGAGTGGCCCTTACCCGGAATAAACACTGACTCTGTACAGTTACACAGCGAGTGATCCTCACCCTGAATAAACAGTGAATCTGTACAGTTACGCAGTGAGGGATCCTCACCCTGAATAAACAGTGAATCTGTACAGTTACGCAGTGAGGGATCCTCACCCTGAATAAACACTGACTCTGTACAGTTACACAGCGAGTGATCCTTACCCTGAATAAACAGTGACTCGGTACAGTTACACCGTGAGTGACCCTCACCCTGAATAAACACTGACTCTGTACAGTTACACAGTGAGTGATCCTTACTCTGAATAAACACGGACTCTGTACAGTTACACAGTGAGTAACCCTTACTCTGAATAAACAGTGACTGTACAGTAACACAGTGAGTGATCCTCACCCTGCTGAATAAAGTGACACTGTACAGTTACACAGTGAGTGACCCTCAGCCTGAATAAACAGTGACTCTGTACAGTTACAGTGAGTGATCTTCACCCTGCTGAATAAACAGTGACTCTGTACAGTTACACAGTGAGTGATCCTCACCCTCAATAAACACTGACTCTGTACAGTTACACAGTGAGTGATCCTTACTCTGAATAAACACGGACTCTGTACAGTTACACAGTGAGTAACCCTTACTCTGAATAAACAGTGACTGTACAGTAACACAGTGAGTGATCCTCACCCTGCTGAATAAAGTGACACTGTACAGTTACACAGTGAGTGACCCTCAGCCTGAATAAACAGTGACTCTGTACAGTTACAGTGAGTGATCTTCACCCTGCTGAATAAACAGTGACTCGGTACAGTTACACAGTGATTGACCCTCACCCTGAATAAACACTGACTCTGTACAGTTACACAGTGAGTGATCCTTACTCTGAATAAACACGGACTCTGTACAGTTACACAGTGAGTAACCCTTACTCTGAATAAACAGTGACTGTACAGTAACACAGTGAGTGATCCTCACCCTGCTGAATAAAGTGACACTGTACAGTTACACAGTGAGTGACCCTCAGCCTGAATAAACAGTGACTCTGTACAGTTACAGTGAGTGATCTTCACCCTGCTGAATAAACAGTGACTCTGTACAGTTACACAGTGAGTGATCCTCACCCTCAATAAACAGGAACTCTCTACAGTTACACAGTGAGTAATCCTCACACTGAATAAACAGTGACTCTGTACAGTTACACAGTGAGTGATCCTTACCCTGAATGAACAGTGACTCTGTACAGTTACACAGTGAGTGATCATTACCCTGAATAAACACTTACTCTGTACAGTTACACAGTGAGTGACGCTCACCCTGAATAAACACTGACTCTGTACAGTTACACAGTGAGTGATCATTACCCTGAATAAACAGAGACTCTGTACAGTTGCAGTGAGTGACCCTGACCCTGAATAAACACTGACTCTGCACAGTTACACAGTGAGTGATCCTCACCCTGAATAAACACTGACTCTGTACAGTTACACAGTGAGTGACCCTCACCCTGAATAAACAGTGTCTCTGTACAGTTACACAGTGAGTGATCCTCACTCTGAATAAACAGTGACTCTGTACAGTTACACAGTGAGTGATCCTCACCCTCAATAAACAGGAACTCTCTACAGTTACACAGTGAGTAATCCTCACACTGAATAAACAGTGATTCTGTACAGTTACACAGTGAGTGATCCTTACTCTGAATAAACAGTGACTCTGTACAGTTACACAGTGAGTGATCATTACTCTGAATAAACCGTGACTCTGTACAGTTACATAGAGAGTGATCCTCACCGTGAATAACCAGTGACTCTGTGCATTTTACACAGTGAGTGATCATTAACCTCAATAAACAGTGACTCTGTACAGTTACACAGTGAGTGACCCTTACCCTGAATAAACACTGACTCTGCACAGTTACACAGTGAGTGATCCTCACCCTGAATAAACACTGACTCTGTACAGTTACACAGTGAGTGACCCTCACCCTGAATAAACAGTGTCTCTGTACAGTTACACAGTGAGTGATCCTCACTCTGAATAAACAGTGACTCTGTACAGTTACACAGTGAGTGATCCTTACTCTGAATAAACAGTGACTCTGTACAGTTACACAGTGAGTGATCATTACTCTGAATAAACCGTGACTCTGTACAGTTACATAGAGAGTGATCCTCACCGTGAATAACCAGTGACTCTGTACAGTTACACAGTGAGTGATCCTCACTCTGAATAAACAGTGACTCTGTACAGTTACACAGTGAGTGATCCTTACTCTGAATAAACAGTGACTCTGTACAGTTACACAGTGAGTGATCATTACTCTGAATAAACCGTGACTCTGTACAGTTACACAGTGAGTGATCCTTACCCTGAATAAACAGTGACTCTGTACAGTTACAGTGAGTGATCCTCACCCTGAATAAACAGTGACTCTGTACAGTTACACAGTGAGTGATCCTCACCCTGAATAAACAGTGACTCTGTACAGTTACACAGCGAGTGATCCTTACCCTGAATAAACAGTGACTCTGTACAGTTACACAGTGAGGGATCCTTACCCTGAATAAACAGTGACTCTGTACAGTTACACAGCGAGTGATCCTTACCCTGAATAAACAGTGACTCGGTACAGTTACACCGTGAGTGACCCTCACCCTGAATAAACACTGACTCTGCACAGTTACACAGTGAGGGATCCTTACCCTGAATAAACAGTGACTCTGTACAGTTACACAGCGAGTGATCCTTACCCTGAATAAACAGTGACTCGGTACAGTTACACCGTGAGTGACCCTCACCCTGAATAAACACTGACTCTGCACAGTTACACAGTGAGTGATCCTCACCCTGAATAAACAGTGACTCTGTACAGTTACACAGTGAGTGACCCTCACCCTGAATAAACACTGGCTTTGTACAGTTACACAGTGAGTGACCCTCACCCTGAATAAACAGTGACTCTGTACAGTTACACAGTGAGTGATCCTCACTCTGAATAAACACTGACTCTGTACAGTTACACAGTGAGTGATCCTTACTCTGAATAAACAGTGACTCTGTACAGTTACACAGTGAGTGATCCTTACTCTGAATAAACAGTGACTCTGTACAGTTACACAGTGAGTGATCCTTACTCTGAATAAACAGTGACTCTGTACAGTAACACAGTGAGTGATCCTTACACTGAATAAACACTGAATCTGTACAGTTACACAGTGAGTGACCCTCACCCTGAATAAACAGTGACTCTGTACAGTTACACAGTGAGTGATCCTCACCCTGAATAAACCGTGACTCTGTACAGTTACACAGTGAGTGATCCTCACCCTGAATAAACACTGACTCTGTACAGTTACACAGTGAGTGATCCTTACTCTGAATAAACAGTGACTCTGTACAGTAACACAGTGAGTGATCCTTACACTGAATAAACACTGAATCTGTACAGTTACACAGTGAGTGACCCTCACCCTGAATAAACAGTGACTCTGAACAGTTACACAGTGAGTGATCCTCACCCTGAATAAACAGTGACTCTGTACAGTTACACAGTGAGTGATCCTCACCCTGAATAAACCGTGACTCTGTACAGTTACACAGTGAGTGATCCTCACCCTGAATAAACAGTGACTCTGTACAGTTACACAGTGAGTGATCCTCACCCTGAATAAACAGTGACTCTGTACAGTTACACAGTGAGTGATCCTCACCCTGAATAAACCGTGACTCTGTACAGTTACACAGTGAGTGATCCTGACCCTGAATAAACACTGACTCTGTGCAGTTACACAGTGAGTGACCCTTACCCTGAATAAACAGTGACTCTGTGCAGTTACACAGTGAGTGATCCTCACCCTGAATAAACCGTGACTCTGTACAGTTACACAGTGAGTGATCCTCACCCTGAATAAACACTGACTCTGTGCAGTTACACAGTGAGTGATCCTCACCCTGAATAAACCGTGACTCTGTACAGTTACACAGTGAGTGACCCTCACCCTGAATAAACAGTGACTCTGTACAGTTACACAGTGAGTGACCCTCACTCTGAATAAACAGTGACTCTGTACAGTTAGTCCCGGCTTGACACAATTCACACCTCTTTAACCTGGGGTTACCCCATCTCTGGATCTGTAAAGATTTAATCACCTGCTAATGGTCACATTCCTAGCATTGTTTGGCATCTTTGAATCTGTCTATATATGGGTTTCTGGAACAGACCTCTTCATTCACCTGAGGAAGGAGCAGCGCTCCGAAAGCTAGTGATTTGAAACAAACCTGTTGGACTTTAACCTGGTGTTGTAAGACTTCGTACTGTGCTCACCCCAGTCCAACGCCGGCATCTTCAAATCATGGCTACCATCGACACCGCAAACTGCTGGCTCAAAGTGGAGAGGATCTCCAGGAAGATCGCGCATATAGACACTGACATTAAGTTTCTACAAAGATGCAAGAAAGCAGACAAGATCCCGAAAGGGCTACAGATCACAAACCCACTCAAGTCGACCTACAACACAGACTACGCGCTGAGAGACTCTGCCGTCGCAGCTCTCTCACACTCCTCAACCACCTCGTCCGCCAGCTCTACAGCAGACGACGCAACCTGGAAACCAAGATAGAGGCCATATTCTCAACTTGCGCTCAGGACGCAGCAGACCAGCTGCGGAACACCGCCAAACAGATGAGACAACAATACTATGCCACCTATATGCACACCAAGAACAGAAAGCTTGAGAAACTTGGCATCACCACCGGCAGCAACCAAGCCACCCCCGGTGTCACAGTAGAAAACAATACAGGGAAATCTATTGTCAACTTGTCAGACTACACCCTTCAACCAGACAAAATCGAAGTCCTCAGTAGAGGGCTCAATTTCTGCACCACCACCAAAATGGACCCCATCAGTCTCGCGGCAGACACGGAGGAATTCATCAGGCGAATGATGCTCCGGGAATTCTTCCACAGACCCAAAGAGGCCAACAGCGAACCCCAGCAGACTATCAATGAACCGGAACAGCAGACCGAGAGATCTGCGGTGCGGCAACCGAAGAGGAAAGAGTCGAATTGGACCCCTCCGGAAGGCCGCTGCCTTAGACTCGACATGTATGCTCAAGCCGTCAGGAGTTGCGTCAATGCCAGATTCATCAGTCGCATTCACAAGACAGCCCCGAATGTCACCCAAGCACAACGCAGTGCCATCCGCGCTCTCAAGACCAACCTCAGCACCGTCATCAAACCAGCAGACAAAGGAGGGGCCACTGTCATACTGAACAGAACGGACTACTGCAAAGAAGTATACCGACAACTGAACAACCAAAAACACTACAGACAGTTACCCGCAGATCCGACCAAGGAACACATCCGCCAACTTAACAGACTGATCAAGACCTTGGATCCAGATCTTCAGAGCACCCTACGTGCTCTCATCCCACGTACTCCCCGCATTGGAGATCTCTACTGCCTCCCGAAAATACATAAGGCCAACACACCAGGCCGCCCCATCGTTCCAGGCAATGGGACCCTGTGTGAGAACCTCTCTGGCTACATCGAGGGCATCTTGAAACCCATCGTACAAGATACACCCAGCTTCTGTCGCGACACGACGGACTTCCTACAGAAACTCAGCACCCATGGACAAGTTGAACCAGGAACATTCCTCGTCACAATGGACGTCTCGGCACTCTACACCAGCATCCCCCATGACGACGGCATTGCTGCAACAGCCTCAGTACTCAACACCGACAACTGCCAATCTCCAGACGCAATTCTGCAACTCATCCGCTTCATTCTGGATCACAACGTCTTCACCTTCGACAACAAGTTCTTCATCCAGACGCACGGAACAGCCATGGGGACCAAATTCGCACCCCAATACGCCAACATCTTCATGCACAAGTTTGAACAGGACCTACTCACCGCACAGGACCTTCAACCGACGTTATACACCAGATACATCAAAGACATTTTTTTTCTTTGGACCCACAGCGAAGAATCACTGAAACGACTACACAATGACATTAATACGTTCCATCCAACCATCAGACTCACCATGGACTACTCTCCAAAATCAGTTGCATTCTTGGACACACTCGTCTCCATCAAGGACGGTCACCTCAGCACTTCGCTTTACCGCAAACCCACGGATAACCTCATGATGCTCCACTTCTCCAGCTTCCACCCTAAACATATTAAAGAAGCCATCCCCTGTGGACAAGCGCTCCGTATACACAGGATCTGCTCAGAGGAGGAGGAGCGTAACAGACATCTACAGACGTTGAAAGATGCCCTCGTACGAACGGGATATGGCACTCGACTCATCGATCGACAGTTCCAACGCGCCACAGCGAAAAACCGAACCGACCTCCTCAGAAGACAAACATGGGACACAACCGACAGAATACCCTTCGTCGTCCAGTACTTCCCCGGAGCGGAGAAACTACGTCATCTTCTTCACAGCCTTCAACACGTCATTGATGACGATGAACATCTTGCCAAGGTCATCCCCACACCCCCACTACTTGCCTTCAAACAACCGCGCAACCTCAAACGAACCATTGTTTGCAGCAAACTACCCAGTCTTCAGAACAGTGACCACGACACCACACAACCCTGCCATGGCAATCTCTGCAAGACGTGCCAGATCATCGACATGGATACCACTATTACACGTGAGAACACCACCCACCAGGTACGCGGTACATACTCGTGCGACTCGGCCAACGTTGTCTACCTCATATGCTGCAGGAAAGGATGTCCCGAAGCGTGGTACATTGGCGAGACCAAGCAGACGCTGCGACAACGAATGAACGGACATCGCGCAACAATCACGAGGCAGGAATGTTCCCTCCCAGTCGGGGAACACTTCAGCAGTCAAGGGCATTCAGCCTCTGATCTCCGGGTAAGCGTTCTCCAAGGGGGCCTTCAGGACCCGCGACAAAGCAGAATCGCCGAGCAGAAACTTATAGCCAAGTTCCGCACACATGAGTGCGGCCTCAACCGGGACCTGGGATTCATGTCGCATTACATTCATCCCCCACCATCTGGCCTGCGAAATCCGACCAACTGTCCTGGCTTGATACAATTGACACCTCTTTAACCTGGGGTTACCCCATCTCTGGATCTGTAAGGATTTAATCACCTGCTAATGGTCGCATTCCAAGCATTGTTTGGCATCTTTGAATCTGTCTATATATGTGTTTCTGGAACAGACCTCTTCATTCACCCGAGGAAGGAGCAGCGCTCCGAAAGCTAGTGATTTGAAACAAACCTGTTGGACTTTAACCTGGTGTTGTAAGACTTCGTACTGTGCTCACCCCAGTCCAACGCCGGCATCTCCACATCATCTGTACAGTTATACAGAGAGTGATCATTACCCTGAATAAACACTGACCCTGAACAGTTACACAGTGAGTGACCATTACCCCGAATAAACACTGACTCTGTACAGTTACACAGTGAGTGATCCTCACCCTGAATAAACAGTGACTCTGTACAGTTACACAGTGAGTGACCCTCACCCTGAATAAACAGTGTCTCTGTACAGTTACACAGTGAGTGATCCTTACACTGAATAAACACTGACTCTGTACAGTTACACAGTGAGTGATCCTCACCCTGAATAAACAGTGACTCTGTACAGTTACACAGTGAGTGACCCTTACCCTGAATAAACAGTGACTCTGTACAGTTACACAGTGAGTGATCCTCACCCTGAATAAACACTGACTCTGTACAGTTACACAGTGAGTGATCCTCACCCTGAATAAACACTGACTCTGTACAGTTACACAGTGAGTGATCCTCACCCTGAATAAACACTGACTCTGTACAGTTACACAGTGAGTGACCCTCACCCTGCTGAATAAACACTGACTCTGTACAGTTACAGTGAGTGGCCCTTACCCAAATAAACAGTGACTCTGTACAGTTACACAGTGAATGACCCTTACCCTGAATAAACAGTGACTCTGTACAGTTACACAGTGAGTGACCCTCACTCTGAATAAACAGAGACTCTGTACAGTTACACAGTGAGTGACCCTCACTCTGAATAAACAGTATCTCTGTACAGTTACACAGTGAGTGACCCTTACCCTGAATAAACAGTGACTCTGTACAGTTACACAGTGAGTGACCCTCACTCTGAATAAACAGAGACTCTGTACAGTTACACAGTGAGTGACCCTCACTCTGAATAAACAGTATCTCTGTACAGTTACACAGTGAGTGACCCTTACCCTGAATAAACAGTGACTCTGTACAGTTACACAGTGAGTGACCCTCACTCTGAATAAACAGAGACTCTGTACAGTTACACAGTGAGTGACCCTCACTCTGAATAAACAGTATCTCTGTACAGTTACACAGTGAGTGATCCTCACCCTGAATAAACAGTGACTCTGTACAGTTACACAGTGAGTGACTCTCACCCTGAATAAACAGTGACTCTGTACAGTTACACAGTGAGTGACCCTCACTCTGAATAAACAGAGACTCTGTACAGTTACACAGTGAGTGACCCTCACTCTGAATAAACAGTATCTCTGTACAGTTACACAGCGAGTGATCATTACCTTCAATAAACAGTGACTCTGTACAGTTACAGTGAGTGGCCCTTACTCTGAATAAACAGTGACTCTGTACAGTTACACAGTGAGTGACCCTGAACCGGAATAAACACTGACTCTGTACAGTTACAAAGTGAGTGCCCCTTACCGTGAATAAACAGTGACTCTGTACAGTTACACAGTGAGTGATCCTCACCCTGAATAAACACTGACTCTGTCCAGTTACACAGTGAGTGATCCTCACCCTGAATAAACAGTGACTCTGTACAGTTACACAGAGAGTGGCCTTTGCCCTGAATAAACACTGACTCTGTACTGTTATACAGTGAGTGATCCTCACGCTGAATAAACAGTGTCTCTGTACAGTTACACAGTGAGTGACCCTTACCCTGAATAAACACTGACTCTGTACAGTTACACAGAGTGATCATTACCCTCAATAATAAGTGACTCTGTACAGTTACACAGTGAGTGATCATTACCCTGAATAAACAGTGACTCTGTACAGTTACACAGTGAGTGACCCTTACTCTGAATAAACACTGACTCTGTACAGTTACACAGTGAGTGACCCTCACCCTGAATAAACAGTGACTCTGTACAGTTACACAGTGAGTGACCATTACCCCGAATAAACAGTGACTCTGTACAGTTACACATTGAGTGCCCCTTACCCTGAATAAACACTGACTCTGTACAGTTACACAGAGTGATCATTACCCTCAATAATAAGTGACTCTGTACAGTTACACAGTGAGTGATCATTACCCTGAATAAACAGTGACTCTGTACAGTTACACAGTGAGTGACCCTTACTCTGAATAAACACTGACTCTGTACAGTTACACAGTGAGTGACCCTCACCCTGAATAAACAGTGACTCTGTACAGTTACACAGTGAGTGACCCTGAACCGGAATAAACACTGACTCTGTACAGTTACAGTGAGGGACCCTCACCCTGAATAAACATTGACTGTACAGTTGTACAGAGAATGACCCGTATCCTGTCTAAACACGGACTACAGGAGGGACCTGTGCCGTTGGGACGGTCTTCACCTGAACCATTCTGGGAGCAGTGTTCTAGCGAATTGGATAAATAGGTTTGTCACAAGGACTTTAAACTAGCAAGTTGGGGGGAAGGGAAGGGTAAAGCTATGGACCGTATAATGCTTAATGGAGAGCAAGGCAGCAGGTTACGTGACAGGTTATTATGTAGAGATATGGGTTCAAAGACAAGGAAAATTAAGAGAAGCGGTAAGAGGAAAAATAATTTGCGAAAAGTTACTGATCAAGGTGTTAGTATTCATAAAAAAGACATAAAAAACAGCAAAATTGTACTTTACCTGAATGCTCATAGCATACGGAATAAGGTGAATGAGTTGATGGCGCAAATCATCGTGAATGACTATGATTTAGTGGCCATTACTGAAACATGGTTAAAAGATGGTCACGACTGGGAGTTAAATATCCAAGGGTATCAGACTATACGAAAGGATAGAATGGACGGTAAGGGCGGTGGTGTAGCTTTGTTGTTCAAGGATGGCATCCGGGCAATAGTAAGGGATGATATTGGTGCTATGGAGGACAAGGTTGAATCAATTTGGGTAGAAATCAGGAATAGTAAGGTGAAAAAGTCACTGATAGGAGTAGTCTATAGGCCACCAAATAGTAACAGGATGGTAGGGCAGGCAATAAGCAAAGAAATAATGGATGCATGTAGAAATGGTACAGCGGTTATCATGGGAGATTTTAATCTGCATATCGATTGGTTTAACCAGGTTTGTAAAGGCAGCCTTGAGGAGGAGTTTATAGAATGTGCCCGGGATAATTTCCTGGAACAGTATGTAATGGAACGTACAAGGGAACAAGCGGTCCTAGATCTGGTCCTGAGTAATGAGGCAGGATTGATTAATGATCTCATAGTTCGGGATCCTCTTGGAAGGAGCGACCACAATATGGTGGAATTTAAAATACAGTTGGAGGATGACAAGGTAAAATCAAACACTAGTGTTTTGTGCTTCAACAAAGGCGATTACAATGGGATGAGAGAAGAACTAGCTAAGGGAGACTGGGAGCAAAGACTTCATGGTGAAGCAGTTGAGGAATAGTGGAGAACCTTCCGAGCGATCTTTCACAGTGTTCAGAAAAGGTTCATACCGACAAAAAAGAAAGACGGTAGAAAGGGGAAAAAATCGACCGTGGATATCTAAGGAGGTGAGGGAGAGTATCAAATTGAAGGAAAAAACATACAAAGTGGCAAATATTAGTGGGAGACTAGAGGACTGGGAAGTCTTTAGGGGACAACAGAAAGCTACTAAACAAGCTATAAAGAAAAGTAAGGTAGACTATGAAAGTAAACTTGCTCAGAACATAAAAGCAGATAGTAAAAGCTTCTACAAATATATAAGACAAAAAAGAGTGGCTAAGGTAAATATTGGTCATTTGGAAGATGAGAAGGAAGATTGAATAATAGGAGACAGGGAAATGGCTGAGGAGCTGAACAGGTTTTTTGGGTCAGTCTTCACAGTGGAAGACACAAATAACATGCCAGTGACTGATGGAAATAAAGATATGATAGGTGAGGACCTTGAGATGATTGTAATCACTAAGGAGGTAGTATTGGGCAAGCTAAAGGGGCTAAAGGTAGACAAGTCTCCTGGCCCTGATGGGATGCATCCCAGAGTGTTAAAAGAGATGGCTAGGGAAATTGTAAACGCACTAGTGATAATTTATCAAAATTCACTAGACTCTGGGGTGGTCCCAGAGGATTGGAAAGTAGCAAACGTGACACCACTGTTTAAAAAAGGAGGTCGGCAGAAAGCGGGTAATTATAGGCCGGTAAGCTTAACTTCGGTTGTAGGGAAATTGTTGGAATCTATCATTAAGGAGGAAATAGCAGGGCACCTGGAGGGAAATTGTCCCATTGGGCAGACGCAGTATGGGTTCATAAAGGGTAGGTTGTGTCGGACTAATTTGGTAGAATTTTTTGAGGACGTTACCAGTGCAGTAGATAACGGGGAGCCAATGGATGTGGTATATCTGGATTTCCAGAAAGCTTTTGACAAGGTGCCACACAAAAGGTTGCTGCATAAACTAAAGATGCATGGCATTGAGGGTAAAGTGGTAGCATGGGTAGAGGATTGGTTAACTAACAGGAAGCAGAGAGTGGGGATAAATGGGTGTTTCTCTGATTGGCAACCTGTAACTAGTGGGGTCCCTCAAGGATCAGTGTTGGGCCCGCAGTTGTTCACAATTTACATAGATGATTTGGAGTTGGGGACCAAGTGCAATGTGGCAAAGTTTACAGACGACACTAAGATGAGTGGTAAAGCAAAAAGTGCAGAGGATACCGGAAGTCTGCAGAAGGATTTGGATAGATTAGTTGAATGGGCTAGGGTCTGGCAGATGGAATTCAATGTTGCCAAGTGTGAGGCTATCCATTTTGGGAGGAATAACAGCAGAATGGATTATTATTTAAACGGTAAGATGTTAAAACATGCTGCTGTGCAGAGGGACCTGGGTGTGCTGGTGCACAAGTCGCAAAAAGTTGGTGTGCAGGTGCAACAGGTGATTAAGAAGGCTAATCGAGTTTTGTCTTTCATTGCTAGAGGGATGGAGTTCAAGACTAGGGAGGTTATGCTGCAATTGTATAGGGTGTTAGTGAGGCCACACCTGGAGTATTGTGTTCAGTTTTGGTCTCCTTACCTGAAAAAGGACATATTGGCACTGGAGGGAGTGCAGAGGAGATTCACTAGGTTAATCCCAGAGCTGAAGGGGTTGGATTACGAGGAGAGGGGAGAGGTTGAGTAGACTGGGACTGTACTCGTTGGAATTTAGAAGGATGCGGGGGGATCTTATTGAAACATATAAAATTATGAAGGGAATAGATAGGATAGATGCGGGCAGCTTGGTTCCACTGGTCGGGGACAGCAGAACTATGGGGCATAGCCTCAAAATAAGGGGAAGTAGATTTAGGACCGAGTTTAGGAGGAACTTCTTCACCCAAAGGGTTGTGAATCTCTGGAATTCCTTGCCCAGTGAAGCAGTTGAGGATACTTCTTTAAACGTTTTTAAGAAAAAGATAGATACCTTTCTAAAGAATAAAGGGATTCGGGGATATGGTGTACAGGCCGGAGAGTGGAGCTGAGTCCACAAAGATCAGCCATGATCTCATTAAATGGCGGAGCAGGCTCGAGGGGCCAGATGGCCTACTCATGTTCCTAGTTCTTATGTTCTTATGTACAGTTACACAGTGAGTGGCCCTCACCCTGAATAAACAGTGACTCTGTACAGTTACACAGTGAGTGACCCTAACCCTGAATAAACAGTGACTCTGTACAGTTACACAGTGAGTGGCCCTCACCCTGAATAAACAGGGACTCTGTACAGTTACACAGTGAGTGACCCTTACCCTGTATAAACACTGACTCTGTACAGTTACAGTGAGTGATCCTCACCCTGAATAAACACTGGCTCTGTACAGTTACACAGTGAGTAACCCTCACCCTGAATAAACAGTGTATCTGTACAGTTACACAGTGAATGATCCTCACCCTGAATAAACAGTGACTCTGTACAGTTACACAGTGAGTAACCCTCACCTGAATAAACAGTGTATCAAAACAGTTACACAGTGAATGATCCTCACCCTGAATAAACAGTGACTCTGTACAATTACTCAGTGAGGGACTCTGACCCTGAATAAACAGTGACTCTGTACAGTTACACCATGAGTGATCATTACCCTAAATAAACAGTGACTCTGTACAGTTACACAGTGAATGATCCTCACCCTGAATAAACAGTGACTCTGTACAGTTACTCAGTGAGGGACTCTGACCCTGAATAAACAGTGACTCTGTACAGTTACACCATGAGTGATCATTACCCTGAATAAACAGTGACTCTGTACAGTTACACAGTGATGGACTCTGACCCTGAATAAAACAGTGACTCTGTACAGTTACATAGTGAGTGATCATTACCCTGAATAAACAGAGACTCTGTACAGTTACACAGTGAGTGATCATTAGCCTGAATAAACAGTGACTCTGTACAGTTACACAGTGAGGGACACTGACCCTGAATAAACACTGACTATGTACAGTTACACAGTGAGTGACCCTTACCCTGAATAAACAGTGACTCTGTACAGTTACACAGTGAGTGATCCTCACCCTGCTGAATAAACAGTGACCCTGTACAGTTACACAGTGAGTGATCCTCACCCTGAATAAACAGTGACTCTGTACAGTTACACAGTGAGTGATCCTCACTCTGCTGAATAAACAGTGACTGTACAGTTACACAGTGAGTGGTCCTCACCCTGAATAAACAGTGACTCTGTACAGTTACACAGTGAGTGATCCTCACCCAGCTGAATAAACAGTGACTCTGTACGGTTACACAGTGAGTGATCCTCACCCTGAATAAACAGTGACTCTGTAGTTACACAGTGAGGGACACTGACCCTGAATAAAACAGTGACTCTGTACAGTTACACAGTGAGTGCCCCTCACCCTTAATAAACAGTGACTCTGTACAGTTACACAGTGAGTGAACCTCACCCTGAATAAACAGTGACTCTGTACAGTTACACAGTGAGTGATCATTACCCTGAATAAACAGAGACTCTGTACAGTTACACAGTGAGTGATCATTACCCTGAATAAACAGTGACTCTGTACAGTTACACAGTGAGGTACACTGACCCTGAATAAAACAGTGACTCTGTACAGTTACACAGTGAGTGCCCCTCACCCTGAATAAACAGTGACTCTGTACAGTTACACAGTGAGTGAACCTCACCCTGAATAAACAGTGACTCTGTACAGTTACGCAGTGAGGGACTCTCACCCTGAATAAACAGCGACTCTGTACAGTTACACAGTGAGTGATCCTCACCCTGAATAAACAGTGACCCTGTACAGTTACACAGTGAGTGATCCTCACCCTGAATAAACAGTGACTCTGTACAGTTACACAGTGAGTGATCCTCACTCTGCTGAATAAACAGTGACTGTACAGTTACACAGTGAGTGGTCCTCACCCTGAATAAACAGTGACTCTGTACAGTTACACAGTGAGTGATCCTCACCCAGCTGAATAAACAGTGACTCTGTACGGTTACACAGTGAGTGATCCTCACCCTGAATAAACAGTGACTCTGTAGTTACACAGTGAGGGACACTGACCCTGAATAAAACAGTGACTCTGTACAGTTACACAGTGAGTGAACCTCACCCTGAATAAACAGTGACTCTGTACAGTTACACAGTGAGTGATCATTACCCTGAATAAACAGAGACTCTGTACAGTTACACAGTGAGTGATCATTACCCTGAATAAACAGTGACTCTGTACAGTTACACAGTGAGGGACACTGACCCTGAATAAAACAGTGACTCTGTACAGTTACACAGTGAGTGCCCCTCACCCTGAATAAACAGTGACTCTGTACAGTTACACAGTGAGTGAACCTCACCCTGAATAAACAGTGACTCTGTACAGTTACGCAGTGAGGGACTCTCACCCTGAATAAACAGCGACTCTGTACAGTTACACAGTGAGTGATCCTCACCCTGAATAAACACTGACTATGTACAGTTACACAGTGAGTGACCCTTACCCTGAATAAACAGTGACTCTGTACAGTTACACAGTGAGTGATCCTCACCCTGCTGAATAAACAGTGACCCTGTACAGTTACACAGTGAGTGATCCTCACCCTGAATAAACAGTGACTCTGTACAGTTACACAGTGAGTGATCCTCACTCTGCTGAATAAACAGTGACTGTACAGTTACACAGTGAGTGATCCTCACCCTGAATAAACAGTGACTCTGTACAGTACACAGTGAGTGATCCTCACCCAGCTGAATAAACAGTGACTCTGTACGGTTACACAGTGAGTGATCCTCACCCTGAATAAACACTGGCTCTGTACAGTTACACAGTGAGTGACCCTCAGCCTGAATAAACACTGACTCTGTACAGTTACACAGTGAGTGACCCTCACCCTGAATAAACACTGACTCTGTACAGTTACACAGTGAGTGATCCTCACCCTGCTGAATAAACAGTGACCCTGTACAGTTACACAGTGAGTGATCCTCACCCTGAATAAACACTGACTCTGTACAGTTACACAGTGAGTGATCCTCACCCTGAATAAACAGTGACTCTGTACAGTTACACAGTGAGTGACCCTTACCCTGTATAAACACTGACTATGTACAGTTACACAGTGAGTGATCCTCACCCTGAATAAACAGTGACTCTGTACAGTTACACAGTGAGTGACCCTCACCCTGAATAAACAGTGACTCTGTACAGTTATACAGTGAGTGACCCTCACCCTGACTAAACAGTGACTCTGTACAGTTACACAGTGAGTGATCCTCACCCTGAATAAACAGTGACTCTGTACAGTTACACAGTGAGTGATCCTCACCCTGCTGAATAAACAGTGGCCCTGTACAGTTACACAGTGAGTGATCCTCACCCTGAATAAACAGTGACTCTGTACAGTTACACAGTGAGTGATCCTCACTCTGCTGAATAAACAGTGACTGTACAGTTACACAGTGAGTGGTCCTCACCCTGAATAAACAGTGACTCTGTACAGTTACACAGTGAGTGATCCTCACCCAGCTGAATAAACAGTGACTCTGTACGGTTACACAGTGAGTGATCCTCACCCTGAATAAACAGTGACTCTGTAGTTACACAGTGAGGGACACTGACCCTGAATAAAACAGTGACTCTGTACAGTTACACAGTGAGTGCCCCTCACCCTTAATAAACAGTGACTCTGTACAGTTACACAGTGAGTGAACCTCACCCTGAATAAACAGTGACTCTGTACAGTTACACAGTGAGTGATCATTACCCTGAATAAACAGAGACTCTGTACAGTTACACAGTGAGTGATCATTACCCTGAATAAACAGTGACTCTGTACAGTTACACAGTGAGGTACACTGACCCTGAATAAAACAGTGACTCTGTACAGTTACACAGTGAGTGCCCCTCACCCTGAATAAACAGTGACTCTGTACAGTTACACAGTGAGTGAACCTCACCCTGAATAAACAGTGACTCTGTACAGTTACGCAGTGAGGGACTCTCACCCTGAATAAACAGCGACTCTGTACAGTTACACAGTGAGTGATCCTCACCCTGAATAAACAGTGACCCTGTACAGTTACACAGTGAGTGATCCTCACCCTGAATAAACAGTGACTCTGTACAGTTACACAGTGAGTGATCCTCACCCAGCTGAATAAACAGTGACTCTGTACGGTTACACAGTGAGTGATCCTCACCCTGAATAAACAGTGACTCTGTAGTTACACAGTGAGGGACACTGACCCTGAATAAAACAGTGACTCTGTACAGTTACACAGTGAGTGCCCCTCACCCTTAATAAACAGTGACTCTGTACAGTTACACAGTGAGTGAACCTCACCCTGAATAAACAGTGACTCTGTACAGTTACACAGTGAGTGATCATTACCCTGAATAAACAGAGACTCTGTACAGTTACACAGTGAGTGATCATTACCCTGAATAAACAGTGACTCTGTACAGTTACACAGTGAGGGACACTGACCCTGAATAAAACAGTGGCTCTGTACAGTTACACAGTGAGTGCCCCTCACCCTGAATAAACAGTGACTCTGTACAGTTACACAGTGAGTGAACCTCACCCTGAATAAACAGTGACTCTGTACAGTTACGCAGTGAGGGACTCTCACCCTGAATAAACAGCGACTCTGTACAGTTACACAGTGAGTGATCCTCACCCTGAATAAACACTGACTATGTACAGTTACACAGTGAGTGACCCTTACCCTGAATAAACAGTGACTCTGTACAGTTACACAGTGAGTGATCCTCACCCTGCTGAATAAACAGTGACCCTGTACAGTTACACAGTGAGTGATCCTCACCCTGAATAAACAGTGACTCTGTACAGTTACACAGTGAGTGATCCTCACTCTGCTGAATAAACAGTGACTGTACAGTTACACAGTGAGTGATCCTCACCCTGAATAAACAGTGACTCTGTACAGTACACAGTGAGTGATCCTCACCCAGCTGAATAAACAGTGACTCTGTACGGTTACACAGTGAGTGATCCTCACCCTGAATAAACACTGGCTCTGTACAGTTACACAGTGAGTGACCCTCAGCCTGAATAAACACTGACTCTGTACAGTTACACAGTGAGTGACCCTCACCCTGAATAAACACTGACTCTGTACAGTTACACAGTGAGTGATCCTCACCCTGCTGAATAAACAGTGACCCTGTACAGTTACACAGTGAGTGATCCTCACCCTGAATAAACACTGACTCTGTACAGTTACACAGTGAGTGATCCTCACCCTGAATAAACAGTGACTCTGTACAGTTACAGTGAGTGACCCTTACCCTGTATAAACACTGACTATGTACAGTTACACAGTGAGTGATCCTCACCCTGAATAAACAGTGACTCTGTACAGTTACACAGTGAGTGACCCTCACCCTGAATAAACAGTGACACTGTACAGTTATACAGTGAGTGACCCTCACCCTGACTAAACAGTGACTCTGTACAGTTACACAGTGAGTGATCCTCACCCTGAATAAACAGTGACTCTGTACAGTTACACAGTGAGTGATCCTCACCCTGAATAAACACTGACTCTGTACAGTTACACAGTGAGTGATCCTCACCCTGAATAAACAGTGACTCTGTACAGTTACACAGTGAGTGACCCTTACCCTGAATAAACAGTGACTCTGTACAGTTACACAGTGAGTGACCCTCACCCTGAATAAACAGTGACTCTGTACAGTTACACAGTGAGTGATCCTCACCCTGAATAAACAGTGACTCTGTACAGTTACACAGTGAGTGACCCTCACCCTGAATAAACAGTGACTCTGTACAGTTACACAGTGAGGGGCCATTGCCCTGAATAAACAGAGACTCTGCACAGTTCCACAGTGAGTGACCCTTACCCTGAATAAACAATGACTCTGTACAGTTACAGTGAGTGACCCTTACCCTGAATAAACAGTGACTCTGTACAGTTACACAGTGAGTGACCCTTACCCTGAATAAACAGTGACTCTGTACAGTTACACAGTGAGTGATCCTCACCCTGAATAAACAGTGACTCTGTACAGTTACACAGTGAGTGATCATTACCCTGAATAAACAGTGACTCTGTACAGTTACACAGTGAGTGGCCCTCACCCTGAATAAACAGTGACTCTGTACAGTTACACAGTGAGTGACCCTCACCCTGAATAAACAGTGACTCTGTACAGTTACACAGTGAGGGGCCATTGCCCTGAATAAACAGAGACTCTGCACAGTTCCACAGTGAGTGACCCTTACCCTGAATAAACAATGACTCTGTACAGTTACAGTGAGTGACCCTTACCCTGAATAAACAGTGACTCTGTACAGTTACACAGTGAGTGACCCTTACCCTGAATAAACAGTGACTCGGTACAGTTACACAGTGAGTGACGCTCACCCTGAATAAACAGTGACTCTGTACAGTTACACAGTGAGGGGCCATTGCCCTGAATAAACACTGACTCTGTACAGTTACACAGTGAGTGACCCTTACCCTGAATAAACAATGACTCTGTACAGTTACAGTGAGTGACCCTTACCCTGAATAAACAGTGACTCTGTACAGTTACACAGTGAGTGACCCTTACCCTGAATAAACAGTGACTCGGTACAGTTACACAGTGAGTGACCCTCACCCTGAATAAACAGTGACTCTGTACAGTTACACAGTGAGTGATCCTCACCCTGAATAAACACTGACTCTGTACAGTTACACAGTGAGTGACCCTCACCCTGAATAAACACTGACTCTGTACAGTTACACAGTGAGTGACCCTCACCCTGAATAAACACTGACTCTGTACAGTTACACAGTGAGTGACCCTCACCCTGAATAAACACTGACTCTGTACAGTTACACAGTGAGTGATCCTTACCCTGAATAAACAGGTTGTGCATCAGGGTTCAATGTGCATCTTGAATCATCAAATGGCATAGCACAGGGGAAGGTCATTCAGTCCACTGAGCCTTTGCTGGTTACCCAATTTGTCCCATTCTCCCTGCTCTTTCCCCACAGAGCTCTAATTTGTTCCATTTCCTTTCGAGTGCGCTCCCACCCTGCATTTAGACAGGGCATTCCACATTGCAACATGGTGATCCATTAGGAAAACATTCTTCTCACCCTCTCGGATTCTTTTGGAAATTACTTTCAAATCTGTCTTCTGGTTACCAACTCCTCTACTGTCGGAAACAGATTCCTCTATCAAAATCCTCCATCATTTTGAATGCCTCCATTAAATCTCACCTCGACCTTCCCTGTGATCAGGAGAACAATCCCAGCTTTTCCACACAACTGGAGCTTTCATTTTTGGTGTTATTCTGGTATCTCTCCAGGGCTTTGTCATCCTCCCGAATGGGACCACCACCGTGGGTTCATCCATCACCAAGTAGAAGACGCCAGGAAACATGGGAGCAGCCACATCGAATAGAATCTACAGTGCAGAAGGAGGCCATTTGGCCCATCGAGTCTGCAGTGGCACTTGGAACGAGCTATCCAAGCCCATACCTCCACCCTATGCCCGCACCTCCACTCGAGCCCCGTCACCCCACCCAACCTTTTGGGACACTAAGGGTAATTTAGCAAAGCCAATTCACCTAACCTGCACATCTTTGGACTGTGGGAGGAAACCGGAGCACCCGGAGGAAACCCACGCACACACAGGGAAAACGTGCAGACTCCGCACAGACAGTGACCCAAGCCGGAATCGAACCTGGGACCATGGCGCTGTGAAGCAACAGTGCTAATCACTTGTGCTGCCATGCTGCCCCAATGGTCAAGGCAAAGGTCAAGGCACAGTCAAGGCGAAGGCCTGAAAATGTCAACATTAACTCCACAAGATACCTCCACCTCCTCCTCCTCCTCCCCCATCCCCGCACCCCATGCCCCCCACCCACCAGCCTCAGACCTGCTGGCTGATAAATAGGCAGAGGAAACTGTCAAGTTTCCCACCCGGAAAAACATTCCCAAGTATGCAATATTGCCTCTTCACATCCCTGCCGCATCGTATCAACATCTGCAATTGAGGTTACCAGAGCTCCAACAACAATTCGCACATTAAAGGTGGATAGAAAATCCTCACCCGATGCCTCACCGGAGGCGTATTCAGCAAAATGGATTCCAAACCACAGGACGCGATCTCAGAAAGGACATCCAAAAAACACCTGGACATATTCTGCATTTAGGCAACCGTAGGATATCATCCAGAAAATGAAGGACATTTTGAAGTGTTGTCACGTGGGAAGAGTCACAGCCAGTTTGTGCACAGCAAGCTCCCAAAGTTTCAGTGACTAAATTATCTGTTTTTCAGTCACGTTGGCTGAGGAATAAATATTGGCCAGGATACCGGGGATAACTGTCCACTCTCCAAAATAGTGCCCCGAAGTCTTTAATATCCAACTGAGAGGGCATAGAGAGTCTTGGTTCAACTAATATGAAAGGCAGCATGTCCAACACTGCAGCACTTCCTTGGCACTGGCACCAGGGGGCGTCAGCCTGGATTTTGTGCTCAAGTCTCTGGGCGAGGACTTTATCCCACAAATGTCCAAGGTGAGACGTACCTCCCATTGAGCAACAGTCAACGCTGTAAGCATGGTCACTCGCAATTGGCTCTTGAGGCAGGGTCCTAAATGGGAAGGGCGGCAGAAGGGGTCTGGGGGGGGGGGGGGGGGGGGGGATTCCAGAGCGTACAGCCCAGGTTGCTGGAGGCCCGGATGCCAATGGCGTCGAATGAGGGAAGGGAGATATGTGCCGTGGATGGAGTGAGAGGTTCAGAGAGTTGATTAGGGGAGGGAGGAGGCAGTGTACGAGGTAGGCGGGTGGGAATTTAAAATTTGGGAGCTGGTTGGTGAGGCAGGCCTGAGAAACCGAGAGTGTGAGGCCCCAGGGGCAGCCATTTCCATTCACCTCCTGACATAACCTGTGCCCACGCAATGCAGACCTGAATTTGATGTGCAGCGATTCAGCACAGGGTAACAATCTCACCCTCTGGATCACAGGGTTCTGGGTTCACGTTCCAATATAGGGCTGGAGCAGAAAGAAAATCGAGGCTGACACTCCAGCTGAGGGTTGAACGGAGTGCTATTCTGTTGGAGGCACGGCCTTTCGATGGATGTTCAGCCGTGGCACCAGTTACCGCTCAGGTGGATGTAAAAGATCCCGTGGTATTATTTGGGAGAAGAGTAGGGGAGTTCCCCCAATTTCCTGGCCAATACCTATCACTCAGTCAACATCAGAAAAACAGGTTAACTGGTCGTTGCCACGCTTCAGTTTGTGGGAGCTTGCTGTGCATAAATTGGTTGCCACGTTTCCTACATTGCAACAGTGGACTACGCTTTGTTGGCCCTTTGAGAGGGCCGGTGGTTGCGAAAAGCGCTACGCGAATGCAAGTCTCTCCTCTTTAAAGTGGAGGGCACCAGCAGGGATTACAGGACAATGCTTCGGAGCAGGAGTGCCGCCTCGCTGGTCCCCGCCTCCCTCCTGCTCAGGGCCTCTTTCCTGTGTGTACACGCGCCCCAGTCTCGCACGGACCTGAAAGGCTGAGCCCGTTCAGGCAGGGACTTCAGCAATTTAACGCACTTGAGTGACGGCCACTGGGCAATTTTGTTTTTACTCCACAGGGTATGAATCAGGAGGAGACAATGTCACAACAGTTTAAAATAAAGAAAAGGGGAAACCATCGAGAGGTGGGAGAGAGAGAGAGAGAGAGAGAGATTGAGGCAGGTTTTGAATGTAGTTGGCTAGTTTCCCCGGGAGGAATTCCATTTGGAATGCTTTATTAACAACCAGGCGCTGAGGCCAGAGTTTTCCGGTTCGCAGAACATCCTACCCTTGACCCCATGACCTCTCACCTTTTTGAAGTGAGGGGTCACATACCATTATCTGAGCAAACAATTACTGGCGCGGAAAAGCGATCTTTAAAGCAGAAAGCAACTCGCCCTTTGACCTGCACCTTTCGACCCCCGACCTAAAAAGCTAATCAACGCCACGGGCGGCGTTTCAGTTTCTCCCACAAACCACTTGGACGAGGCATGGGGCTCGCAGCGTTGTTCTGAAATGCTCCTGCACCATAAACGCAGGCACATTGATCAAAAAGAAACATTGCTCCCGGTTTTCCTCAAGAGCCCAGCCTTGGCTGAGTGGCAGGGCCTCAAAACGTCCAAAGGCCGTGGGGTGGGGGCTCAGATTCTATTCCAGAGATTTAAACTCGTAACTTTGGCAGTCCCGGCAGCAATTGTCTGAGGTGCCTCCTTCCAGAGGAGCCGACAAACTGGACCCCCTGTCTGTCAGAAATTACCACAGGGCACTATTTTGAAAAGAGGAGTAGAGACATTCTCCTGGCTTAATGTCTCTCGGCCAACAACTGATAATTGATGAAATGAAATGAAAGAAATGAAAATGGCTTATTGCCACAAGTCGGCTTCAATGAAGTTACTGTGAAAAGCCCCTAGTCGCCACATTCCGGCGCCTGTTCGGGGAGGCTGGTGCGGGAATTGAACCGTGCTGCTGGCCTGCCTTGGTCTGCTTTAAAAGCCAGCGATTTAGCCCAGTGTGCTAAACCAGCCCCTCATTGTCACATCGCTATGTGTGGGAGCTTGCGGTGTGCTACATTTCAAATGACTACACTTCAAAAAGTATTTCGCTGGCTTCGAAAGTGCTCCCAAGTGTTTGGAGCTTGCGAAAGGCAATAAACGCAGGTTCTTAACTCACTTATTACGTCATTTATTTTCCTCCCTTCCTCCCAGCATTCCCTGATTTTGCTTCAAGGGGTTTTAGAGAATGGGCAAATGGTGTTTAATCCCGAGACACCGCCTCAAGCCTTGGATCTGCTTTAGTTAAAAAAAAACTACTCCAAAAAGATATTTCTTTCACAGTCCAGATCCCAAGAAGCCCAAACGTTCTCCCAGTGTCTGCGTGGGTTTCCTCCGGGTGCTCCGGTTTCCTCCCACAGTCCATAGACGTGCAGATTAGGTGGATTGGCCGCGCTAAATTGCCCCTTCAGTGTCCAAGGATGTGCAGGTTAGGTGGGGTTACGGGGATAGGACGGGGGACTGGGCCGAGGTAGGGGGCTCTTTCGAAGGACCGGTGCAGACCCGATGGGCCAAATGGCCTCCTTCTGCACTGCAGCAATTCTATCCCAGCAAGGGGCCTTCCATCAAATGAAATGACCCTCCTATGGGATCTTCCGATATGAGACAATTCAGCCCCAAGTTGGCAATTGTACTTGGAGAGGAATGTAGGTGGGGCCAGTGGCAAAACAAAATTTGAACTGGTTTTATTTTCTCCGTCGAACCTTGCTGGCCTCACTCACTTATCGTGACCCAGTTTCAGAAAGAAAATAATACTTGATGTTTGTTACACAAAGGAACAGCAAGCAGGCGATCCAAGGACACATCAGCACAATCGGCATTCGTAAATGTTCTGAGACTGCAACTCGGTTCACCTGTTACTTAGTCCATTATGCTCAATGCGCTGTTACTAATTGGATTGCTCCAGCAGCCATTAGGTGGACGCTGTTTTTAGATGTGGAAATACCTTGCCCAAAAAGCAATTGAGCGAGATGAGGTTTTTGAAGGAGCTACGCCACTGATTTCAAAATCCAAGCACCTCGTACTGCAGAGGTACACTGGCTGGTCAATCATCCCCAATCACCCATACTCAAGTGAACAATTGTCGGACTGGAATTAAAATAGAAAGTGCTGGGAAAACCCGGCAGGTCTGGCAGCAACTGTGCAGAAAGAAAGAGAGTTAATGTTTGGAGTCCAATCTGACCTCTTTGGCAATGGTCCTTCCCGCGTTCCGATGAAGTCATCTTGGACTCTCAATGTTAAGCCTGTTTCCCTTTCCACCGATGCTGCCAGACCTGCTGAGTTTTTCCAGCATTTTCTGTTTTTATATTTCAGCATCTCCCGTATTTTGTTTTTACGTTAACACTGGGTGTCCTGCCAATGCAAAACGGCCATTGACAGGGGTCTGCGCACTTACACCTGTCAAATTTTGATTTGATTTGATTTATTGCCACGGATCTAGATTTACATAGTTAGGCTCACTTAAATATATCGGTGCCGGATTCTCCCAATGCCCGGGATCAAACGCACGCTCCTGGGAAACCTCGCCGTGGTGTCGTTCAGCACTGGTCCACACAAATGTAGACCAAGCATAACGGCACCTGGTGGAGACCTCCCAGGCCATCAGAGACCCCCAGCTGGTCAGGCTCTGTGCGGGTTGGTACCCTGGTACTCCCACTGCCACCTGGGCACCTTGGCACTGCCAGCCTGGCACCTTGGCACTGCCAGCCTGGCACCTTGGCACTGCCACCGTAGCATAACAAGGGGCACTGTCGGGATGCCAGGCTGGCAGTGCCAAGGTGCCAGGTTGCACGTGCCAAGCATCAGGCCCGGGGAAGCACTGCCCTTATGAAGTGGGCTGAGGGAGGGGCTCGAGGACCCTCTAACAGGAAAGTTGCGGTGTTGGGGGGTCCGGAGGCTGTGTTTGGGGGTGATCCAGAGATTGGGGGGGGGGGGGGCATTTAAGCCGGCATTTGATCTCATCAATGCAGGAAGTGAAGGTAAGTGCGGCCTCAGCTGGACGTTCCGCGCCAAGGCCAAAACAACAGAGTCCCGTTTGATAGCGGGATTGTACAACACGCCCCAAACGGCACTTGGTTTTTACTCGTTAAATCGCACCCAAGATGTCAGATAAACCTGGATGCACAGTGAAATAGGAGTCAGGGAACCGAAGTTACGCAGTTGCAGGACTGACTGGAGTGCAAGACGGCAATACAGTTGGGAGAGAGGTTTCAGAAACTCCCTCTACAGAGCCCCTAAAGGTCCAAGGCTGCAATTAGCCGGTGACTGTTGACGTAGCAAACAGATGTGAGTAATGTGAACATAGCAATTTACAATGGAAAATATGGGGGAAAGAATGCAATGAAAATTCACAGAAACTGGAAGCCAGGTTTAGAAAGAGCAAAGATGGACTCCCATGCAAATATAGCTAGATGTCTGACTGGCAGCTCTGTCCGAGTATTTTAATTTCCTTTCTCACATGCCTACTTTTGAAGTTTTTAAACTGTTCATCTTAAGTTCATTCGCTCCAATTTGGGGGAATCCTCTCGAAAAGAATCGCAGCGCAAGGTCCCGCAAAAAGCAATGGAATTGCGGACCAGACCACGGGCGCGATCTAATGGGAAAGTTCCTGCGTGTCTTTTCAGGGGGGTTTGGCTGGGAGTTTTTGGGGAATTTCCCCCTCCCCCCCCCCCCCCCCCCCCGGCTCTGATAGCGAGTTCCCCACCACTACCTAACCACGCTCTAGTCACACTTCGGGTCTTGGGACGTTTCTCTCGAGGCTAGCCCACACTTAGAATAATTTCCAGCACTGGACTGCTGAACTCGCTGGAACAGCATTTTGAAAGGGTGCCCCGATCTCCTCGCGAGCTTGAGGGTCTCCCACATATCAAACCAAAAGATGCCGGGCACCGGTTAGATCGGCGTCTGCGCGGTTCAGTGGGTTCTTAAACTATTGTGGGCGGGACTCAGATCGCGACGCCTTGTGAGACCTAACCAGATCTCGCAAGGTGCAATGGCTGTCGGGAAGCCCGGAAGGAGGCTTCTCCCGGCATCTATCAGCCGCGTCCCACTCCGATTCGGTTGGGACGTGCCCGGGGGATCGCACCAAAAGTGGGGATGAGCGATCATAATATGTTTTAATTTTTCATAAAGATGGAGAGTGAAGTAGTTGATTCTGAGACGAGGGTCCTGAATCTTAATAAAGGAAACCCAATGGTTTGAGGCGTGAGTTGGCTTTGATTGATTGAGGAACATTACTTAAAGGGATAGGCAATGGCAAACTTTGAAGAAGCGCATGGGGGATCTGCAACAATTGTTCATTCCTGTCTGATGCAAAAGTAAAACGAGAAAGGTGGCCAATCTATGGCTTACAAGGGAAATTAGAGATAGTATTCGATCCAAGGAAGAAGTATAGAAAACAACAGGTCTGAGGATTGGGAGCAGTTTAGAATTCAGCAAAGAAGGACCAAGGGATTACATAGAACATAGAAAATACAGCACAGAACAGGCCCTTCGGCCCACGATGTTGTGCCGAATCTTTGTCCGAGATTAATCATAGATTATCATTGAATTTAGTGCAGAAGGAGGCCATTCGGCCCTTTGAGTCTGCACCGGCTCTTGAAAGAGCACCCTACCCAAACTCAACACCTCCACCCAACACCAAGGGCAATTTGGACATTAAGGGCAATTTATCATTGGCCAATTCACCTAACCCGCACATCTTTGGACTGTGGGAGGAAACCGGAGCGCCCGGAGGAAACCCACGCAGACACGGGGAGGACGTGCAGACTCCGCACAGACAGTGACCCAAGCCGGAATCGAACCTGGGACCCTGGAGCTGTGAAGCAATTGTGCTATCCACAATGCTACCGTGCTGCCCTTGAGAACAAATAAATCTACACTATATCATTTTACCGTAATCCATGTACCTATCCAATAGCTGCTTGAAGGTCCCTAATGTTTCCGACTCAACTACTTCCACAGGCAGTGCATTCCATGCCCCCACTAATTGATTGATTAAGAAGGGGAAAATAGAGTATGAGAGTAAGCTTGCAGGGAACATACAAACTGACTGTAAAAGTTTCTATAGGTACATGAAGAGAAAAACATTGGTGAAGATAAATGTAGTTCCCTTACAGTCAGAAATAGTCAGAAACAGGAGAATGTATAAAAAGGGGTAAAAGAAAATGGCTGAGCAACTAAATACATACTTTGGTTTTGTATGTAGGAGGACACAAATCAGATATCAGAAATGTTGGGGAACGCGGGGTTTAGTGAGAGGGAGGAACTGAAGGAGATCAATATTAGTAGAGAAATGGTATTGGGGAAATTGATGGAGTTGAAGGCTGATAGGGCCTGATAAACTACATCCTAGAGTACATAAGGAAGTGGCTCTAGAAATAGTGGATGCATTGGTGGTCATCTTCAGGATTCTATTGACTCTGGAACAGTTCCTGCAGATTGGAGGGTGGCTAATGAACTCCACTATTTGAAAAGGAGAGTACAGAGAGAAAACAGGGAATTATAGACCAGTAAGCCTGGCATTGGTAGTGGGGAAAATTCTAGAATCCATTATCAAAGATTTTATAGCAGAGTGCTTAGAAAACAATGGAAGGATCGGACAGAGTCAGCATGGATTGATGAAGGGGAAATCATGCTTGACAAATCAATTGGAATTCCTTGAGAAGGCAACGAGTAGAGTTGATGAGGGGGACCCAGTTTAGTAGAGTTGATGAGGGGGACCCAGTTTAGTAGAGTTGATGAAGGGGAGCTAGTTGATGTGGTATATTTGGACTTTCAGAAGACCTTTGACACAGTCCCGCATAAGAGATTAGCATGTAAAGTTAAAGCGAATGGGATTAGGAATAGTGTATTGAGATGGATAGAAAACGTGGACAAGCAGGAAACAAAGAGTAGGAATTAGTGGGTGTATTTCAAATTGACAGGCAGTAACTAGTGGGGTACCGAAGGGATTGGTGCTGGGACCCCAGATATTCACAATATAATTCAGTGACTGGTGTACGAGGACACCTAGGACTTGTTGCACATTCCCTCTCCTAATTTATGGCCATTCAGATAATAGTCTGCCTTCTCGTTTTTGCTACCACAGTATATAACCTCGCATTTGGGGGTTGTTGAGCTGTGAGGAGGATGCACAAATCCTTCAGTGTGATTTGGACAAGTTGAGTGAGTGGACAAATGGATGGCAGGTGCAGTATAATTTGGAGAAATGTGAGGTTATCCACTTTGGTAGCAAAGACAAGAAGGCAGGCTATTATCTGAATGGCCATAAATTAGGAGATTGGAATGTGCAACGAGGCCTGGGTGTCCTCGTACACCAGTCACTGAAGGTAAATAGGCAGGTACAGCAGGCGGTAAAGAAGGCAAACGGCATGCTGGCCTTCATTGTGAGAGGATTCGAGTACAGGAGCAGGGATGTCTAGCCTCAATTATACAGGGCCTTGGTGAGGCCACACCTGGAGTATTGTGTGCAGTTTTGGTCTCCTGATCTGGTTTAGCACAGTGGGCTAAATAGCTGGCATGTAATACAGAAAAATGCCAGCAGTGCGGGTTCAATTCCCGTGCCAGCCTCCCCGAACAGGCACCGTGAATGTGCCGACTAGGGGCTTTTCACAGTAAAGCCTACTCGTGACAATAAGCGATTATTATTATCTGAGGGAGAATGTTCTTACTATAGAGGGAGTGCAGCGAATGTTTACCAGACTGATTCCTGGGATGGCAGGACTGACATACTAGGAGAGATTGAATCGCTTAGGATTGTATTCACTGGAGTTTAGAAAAACGAGGGGGGATCTCATAGATACCTGTAAGAGAAATAGACAGGGTAGATACATGAGGGATGTTCCCAATGGTGGCTGTGTCCAGAACCAGTAGTCACAGTCTGAGGGTACAGGATAGACCATTTAGGACAGAGATGATGAGAAATGTTCCACCCATTCAGGAGTTGAGGCCAAAACATTGTGGGCACGGTGCACATGAAAAGCACTTTGCCGCAGCGCAGTGTGGCCGATAGAAGCATGGAGACCCGGATCCCGGGACCTCCTCAACTCGCAATGCCTCGCGAGTTCTTATACGATCTCGCAAGACGTTGCAATGTGAATCCCGTCCAATGTGGGCAGGATCACTTTTTAACAAATCTGCATATTAAAGCGAGACAGCTAATCCCACTTTAATGTTCGAATTCCCGAGTTACCCGAGGTGTGGGATCCATCCTCTTCGCCTCAGAGACCTCGGGCGAGCGCCGTTCAGTGCTGGACTGCACAACTGGGGACCAGACGGAACGGCACTCATGGGGGTCTCCCTGGTCCCCGGAGGCCCCTAGGTGCATGACCTTTGGGAAGGGTAGCACCATGGCTCTGCTAGTGTCATCTGGGCACCCTAGCAGTGACAGCCTGGCACTCGGGCAGTGCCAGCCTCACATTGCCAAGGTGCCCAGGTGGCACCACCAGCTGGCAAGGGCAGTGTCAAGGTTGGCACTGCCAAGGTGCCAAGCTGGCATTTGCTGTGTGCTGACGATCGGGCCAGGGGTTCCCAGCATAGGGCTTTGGGGGGGGCTGTCCTGGGAGTGTTTGATGGGGACAGTGTAGAGGGAGCTTTACTCTGTATCTAACCCCGTGCTGTGCCTTTCCTGGGAGTGTTTGATGGGGACAGTGTAGAGGGAGCGTTACTCTGTATCTAACCCCGTGCTGTACCTGTCCTGGGAGTGTTTGATGGGGACAGTGTAGAGGGAGCTTTACTCTGTATCTAACCCCGTGCTGTACCTGTCCTGGGAGTGTTTGATGGGGACAGTGTAGAGGGAGCTTTATCTGTATCTAACCCTGTGCTGTACCTGTCCGGGGAGTGTTTGATGGGGACAGTGTAGAGGGAGCTTTACTCTGTATCTAACCCCGTGCTGTACCTGTCCTGGGAGTGTTTGATGGGGACAGTGTAGAGGAGCTTTACTCTGTATCTAACCCCGTGCTGTACCTGTCCTGGGAGTGTTTGATGGGGACAGTGTAGAGGGAGCTTTATCTGTATCTAACCCTGTGCTGTACCTGTCCGGGGAGTGTTTGATGGGGACAGTGTAGAGGGAGCTTTACTCTGTATCTAACCCCGTGCTGTACCTGTCCTGGGAGTGTTTGATGGGGACAGTGTAGAGGGAGCGTTACTCTGTACCTAACCTGTGCTTTATCTATGGCAGAAGTATTTAGTGTGGTCGTGCAGTGGGAACATTATTCAACCTGGGCTGTGCTGGATTTCTGAAACTGAGTGTATTAAAAAAAGTTGAAGAGTGACATCCCTCATATTGAATTTTTTAAAACTCACAATGGAAAGAATAAGGAAGAGGGCGATTGGATACTCAAGGGTTTTCCATCATTTGCGCAACATGCAAAATGTGGCCAGGGAGTACAAGAGAGGACTTTGTTAGTAAATGCTGCTGGTGGTGCTGGACTTCCTGTCTGACTGTAAAATACACCTATTTTCAAACCAAGCAAGCTGATCATCAGGAGGTCAATGCAGGTTGGTCAGAATCCTCAACTTGAGGGTCTCGGCTCTGCATTAACACATCCTTCCAATTTGCTCAAACTCCACAGATGTGGCAGGATCACGGGTAAATGGCAAGAACAGGTGGCAGGTTTGGGTGACAGGCCTGGTTTGAGATTGTACTGCTCCAAATGCAGCTCGTCGATTCAACTCCTTCACTGCCCTGTGCGAGGTGTAAAATAATTCTGCAGGGGGGGGGGGTGAGGATGGAGGGTGGGGAGCTGGTCATGCTGTAACAGACGGTGGATATCTTGAGATGTGGGCAAAGGGACTAAATGTGAGGCCGCCAGGGCGAGGCACAACATCTTCAGTTTCGAAAGCAACTGACGTGGACTTCAGGATGTCCCCAGGCGCTTTACAACCAATGAACTGCTTTCAAACGATTGTCACTGTTGGAAATTAGGAAACTTGGTAGCCCATCTGTGCACAGCAAGATCCCCAAAACAGCAATGGGATCATGGCCAAGTAATCTGATGCGGGATGATAGACATACACGAGTGAAGTCATCATGGAGAATTCCCCACGCTCACAAAATCGTGCGGTTGGATCTTTCGCACAAACCTGAGGGGGCAGACGGGATCTCGGTTTAATATCAACAGTTTAGAAGAACGAGAGGCGTCCTTATGGAGACATGTAGGATTCTGAGGGGATTTGACTGGGGAGATGCTGAGAGGACGTTTCCTCTTGTTGGAGAGTCGAGAACCAGAGGGCAGAATCTCAGAGTAAGGGGGTCGCCCATTTAAGACAGAGATGAGGGAGAATTTCTTCTGTCAGAAAGTAGTGAATCTGTGGAATTCTTTACCCTAGAGAGCTGTTGAGGCTGGGTCGTTAAGTGTGTTCAAGACTGATATAGACAGATTTTTAATTCGTGAGGGAATCAAGGGTTATGCGGATAAGGCGGTGGAGTTAAGGATTATATCAGATCAGCCATGATCTCATTGAATGGCAGAGCAGAATTGATGGGCTGAATGGCCTCCAGCAGCTCATCGAGTCTGATCTCATCCAAAAGGTAGAACGCCAGACAGTGCAACTGTCCCTTAGTACCGCAGTATCTCCGCAGTGGTATTTGAACTCACAACCCTTTAACGTGGGAGTGTTCTGCCCTCTGAGCCAACACGGATATGAATTGTGAAAATAACATCTGACCAGTCAATGTCCCAGAAGGGGAGATTGGAAGATGCAAAAGTGGTCAGGGATGGAGACTGAAAGAAAGGAAGGGGATAAGACTTACGTTTACATCGCACCTTTCACAACCTCTGGAAATCCTAATCTGCTCTTCCAACCACAGAAATACTTCTGAAGCAGAGGCATTGCTGTCATTGGGGATGTGGGGCAGGCAATTGACACACAGCAAGTTCCCGCACACAGCAATGTGATTATGACCACCATTTATTGTTTATTGAGGGCTGAATGTTGGTCAGGACACCGGGGAGATCTCCCTTTGCTCTTCTTCGCAGGAGCGCCGTGGGATCTTTCACTTCCACCTGGGAGGGCAAACTGTTTAATACCTTGGCCAAAGGTGGCGGCCCGATCGAACGGCCTCATTGCATCTGACTCGGGACCCGTTGAGGCCGTTAAATCGCCACGAGGGTCTCTCGCGACATTTGCGACGCCTCGTGAGATCCAACGGGATCTCGTGAGACGTTGCGACCTGGACCTCACCCTCACTGGACAGGATCCAGATTTACATATTTAAGTGAGCAGTTAGGCTCACTTGAATATGCCTGCACATATTTGTGATTCTTCTCACCATGACGCTGTTTAGTACTGGTCCAGACAAAGGTTGACCAGGCGAACACCCCCTTGGGAGGGGGGGGGGTCTCCCAGGCCATCGGACTCCTCGGGCAGTCAGGCTCTGGGCAGAGTGGTACCCCCGGCACTCTGGCTGGATACCTCGGCACTGATACCTAGGCACCCTAGCAGGGGCACTGCCAGGGTGTCAGTGCCAAGGTGCCCGGATGCCAGGTTGGCACCGTCAGGGATCAGGTGCCCTAATGAGGTGGTGTGAGGGGGGGGTTTCAAGGACCCCCTAACAGGTAAGTTGGGGATATGGGTCCAGAGGCAGCAGTGGAGGATCCAGAGATCAGGGGGGCATTTATAAATGGAGCTGAGTTCGCCAGCGCAGGAAGCGTAGTAAGTGCAGCCTCGGTGGAGTGTTCCTCACTGAGGCCCCCAAAAAAGGCCGGTTTGATTGTGGGGTTGTTCTCGGCGCTGCAGGTCAGGATCTCTAGCAATGCAGCGCTCCCCCAGCACTGCACTGAAATGTCAACCCAGGTTCATGTGCCCCAGTGTAGGAGGGGCCTTGAATCCACAACCATCTGTTTCAGAGGCAATAGTGCTACCCAATAAGGCGATGGAGCAGTTAGTAGTGAGGGGCAAGGGGAGGAAAGAGTTGGGGGACTGGAAGAGGGTCACAGAGATGGGATGGGCTGAAGCTACTGGGGGATTGGAACAGGAGAGGTGAGAATTTGAAACTTGGGGTGATCAGGGCAGGGGAGCCAATGCAACTCAGGAAGCATGGTGGTACAAATGACAAGCTCAATTAATAGGCCCTTCTTCCACAAGGGCGAGGGCACTGCGGTACTGTCATTGAATTAGTAATCCAGAGGCACATATTAGTGCCCTGGGGACACGGGTTCAAATCCCACCGCAGCAAGCGGAAAAATTGGGAATTGAAAACTAGTCACTGGCACAGTGGCACCGTGGTTAGCACTGTCTATTGGGTGACAGTCTATTCTCCTGCATCTGCCTGGGTTTGCTCCGGGTTCTCCGGTTTCCGTCCAGGCCAGGGAGATTGGCCATGCTAAATTAGAGTCCAATGGTTAGGTGAGGTTAAGGGTTATGTGGATCGGAGGAGTGGGCCCAGGTGGAGTGTTCTTTCGGGGTTCGGTGCAGGTTTGATGGGCCGAATGGCCTCATTCTGCACCGCAGGGATTCTCTAATTCTCCGATTCTTAGTGACTGTGGAACAATTATAGACTGCCGTTAAAACCCATCCTTAAAAATCATCCTTACCCGGTCTGGCCTGCATGCGACTCCAGATCCACAGCTACGATCCTGGGCAACAAATTCGGACCTTGCCAGTGAATCCCACATCATAAAATAAATAAAATCAGCTACTGGGAGGTGATGTCACCTGTTGCTACTGACCATCAGGGCTGTGCCCAGTCCACCAATCATAGGAACCTGCCACAAGTAGCACTCTAGATCTGCAACACTCCGACGATAAGACGAGGAAAACGCTCTTCACTCAGACAGCTGTGGATAATCAGTTGTTGGACATCTTCAAAGCTAAGGTCGATAGCATTCTGGGCAGCAAGGGATAGGGGAAAGTGGAGTTCAGGTTGAAGAGTGGTCATGAATGGAAGAGGAGGGCGACACGGTGGCGCAGTGGTTAGCACTGCTGCCTCACGGTCCGAGGACCTGGGCTCGATCCAGGCCCTGGGTCACTGCCTGCGTGGAGCTTGCACATCCTCCCCGTGTCTGCGTGGGTCTCACCCCCACAACCCAAAGATGTGTCGCGTATGTGGATTGGCCACGCTGAATTGCCCCTTAATTGGAAAAAAAAGAATTGGGCACTCTCAATTTATTTTTTATAAAATGAATGGAAGACGAGGTCCGAGAGGCCATTTGGCCCTCTCCAGCTCCCGTTTCTTACGTTCATCCCTGGCTTCAACCCCAATAGGCTGTACCCTCAACTTGAGGACCACACAGTGATTGTGGTCACCTTGTGTGACTTTTGAAAGACTGAGAGCGAGGGTGGAGGGGAAGCTTGAGGCTGTCCCACAGATCGTAAATGAAGAGAAAGATTGAGGTGGAGGAGCTGATGATGAGGTGGATGTTGCCCCAAGCAATGCTGAGGAAGGATGCTGTACCTGGGAGCTTAGCAAGCGTGAGAGGGAAGTGCAGAGGAGCAGAGTCCATTCTAATATCAACAGAACAAGGAAGGAAGGTAAATATACTCGTCAAACACTTTGTTTTGCAAGTGTTGTAACTCCTTTCACTTCACTTGTGATACCCAAATAGTAATCAATCCTACAATCTGCACCCTGCACAACCTCCCCCCACCACCCCCCCCCCCCCCCCCCCCCCCACCCCACCAGTTCATGATTTCCATGGCTCAATGGCTAGCATTGTTTCACGTTGGATTCAGAGGGCTGTGACTTCAAGTCCTAACACTAAATATAGGCTGAAAATGTCAGTTCTGGAGAAGTACTGAGATGTTAAACCGAGCCCCTACCTGTCTGTCTGCCCTCTGCTGTGAATGTGGAAGATCCAAAGCCAATATCCTTCCCCCCACCCCACCCCCGGCCTACATTAATCCCCTATTCAATATCCCAAAAAGAGATTATCTGACCATTATTTCAGCTTTTGGGAGCTGACTGTGCACAAACTGGCTGCTGTATTTCTGATGGTGTCTATGTTTCAGGAGTATCTGCTTGGCTCCGAAGTTCTTTCGGATGCTCGGAGATTGTAAAAGGTGCTATATAAATGCATTTCTTTCTTTTCACCTCCCTTAATCTTCCCTACATTCTTAAAGTGTCAGTTCCCAAAACACTCTCTCCCCGCCAACCACCCTTTGGGGCATAGTTTTGTCTCTCTGAAGGTGGTGTTGTGTTACGGTTCACTCAGGGAAGCCACGTTGCTGCGGCAACGTGCATTTTTATGTATATAGCATGCAGTCTGGAGCTGTGGACAGACGGGAGAGGCTCCAACGTTCTTTCCATCGCATGATTGGCCGGGAATCGCCCCCCCACCCCTACCGCACGCCATTGAGTGTGTGTGTGTGTGTGTGTGTGTGTGTGTGTGTGTGTGTGAGTGTGTGTTGGAAGAATTCACAAGTCAATACGCAACCTGCCTGACTGCACTATGGACGCACACCCTCCATGACCATCGAGTCCTGGGCCAGGCCTTGAACCCAGAGCTTCCGGCGCAGAGGCAGGGACACTACACACTGTGACACAAGACCCCCTATCGCTCTGGTACCTCACCCCACAAGGCCACACACGAACCTATTCACAGAGCATCAGCAAGCTGATTAATGGGTAGGAGGAAGCAGCACAGCCAAGACTGATCCTAACTTCGAGTCAGCGTCCACTCAGTTACATTTTCCCTGAATAGCTGTTCAGCAACAAGGAGCAGGAACCCCGACCGAGACGTCGCCCCATTCCGAGTTCACCACCCTGGATAAGACCAGTTACCCCATCTCAGAACTTAAATCGACAGGCTTCAACACAAGTGATGTTCGGCACAAATTGCTCTGTGAGATGGAACTAAGCAAGCTACTCACCATTTGTGCTACCGAGATGACCAACACACAACTTAGCGTGTCGAGGTACAATTAGTTATGTTACTGGACTCATAATGATAATCGCTTTTTGCACAAGTAGGCTTCAATGAAATTACTGTGAAAAGGCCCTAGTCGCCACATTCCGGCACCTGTTCGGGGAGGCTGGTACGGGAATCCCAGAGAATACAAAATCAAATCCCACCATTGCAACTTGAATTTGCTTCTTCTTTTCTTTTAAAAAACAAATCTGGAAATAACAAACTGGTATTGGTTGAAAAAAAATGACCAGGAGGCTGTCATTGTTATAAAAACAAGCCAACATTCAGTTTGCCGAGATGGTGGGTCTTAGCCGGCCTGAGCTGATTTGTGACTCCAGACCCAGACAAAACATATATTTGAACGGCTTTACTCAGTTTTCTGGCGAGATGCTCGGTTATGTTGAACCTTCAAGAGCAGGCAGCAGCTTCCTTCGGAAACTCAGGATGGTTAACAAAAGGCAGCAACACCCACATCCCAACAGAGGGTCAATAAATAAGTACCTCCCGGTTCATGATAACAATACTGAGAGACAAACATTATATGCGATGGTGACCATTGATCCAAGATTTTAACACATGTATTTGCACCAAAATATCAGTAAGTAAGCTGTGTAGTTCAGTGAAATTCTAAATTAGATTCTTTGTCTCTGCAAAATTAACGAATCTTCTTTGGAACAAGGAGTTGGTTGCCGAAATTGCCCCTCTAGTTTCCCCGAGTTGACAAGGGGGAAATCAGTTATAGTTCCTAAGCTAGTCCCATGTGTGTGTGGGCGTGTGTGTGGTGAGGGCACTGGATGGGATAGGGCTTGGTCAACATTACAGCGACTGGATTGATCATAAGGCCCTGTGAGGCAGGACGTCTGCCTCAAGACACTTCAAGAGCTATAGCAGATGGGAAAGGGAGATATCAACAGCCAAAAGGATCACTTTCCAGCAACGCCTGAATTTTTGAATTCTCATCCTGGTTTTCAAATCCTCCTATGGCCTTGCCCCCCCCCCCCTCCCCCCCTCTATCTCTCAAACCTCCCCCAGCCCCACAACCCTCTGAGAATTCTGCGTTCCTCCATTTCTGGCCTCTTGTGCACCTCCCACAGGCTCTCCCCTCCACCATTGGTCTTCAGCTGCCTGAGTCCCAAGCTCTGGTATTCCCTCCCTAAACCTCTCTCTCTCTCTCCCAACTCTAACACACACACACTCCCTCTTTGTTAAAAACCTACCTCTTTGAGCAAGCTTTTGAAACCATGCCCCAACATTTTCTTGCGTGGCATTTCACACTGTCAGATTGTGCCTGCCATCAAATTCCTTGCGAAATGCCTTGGGGGTGTTTTGCGACATTAATGGTGCTCTCCCAATTCGAGTTGTTGCTGGTTTGGGTGCTGGCCTCTGAAAAGGTGAAGAGGGAAGGGCGATGAAGGCAGGGCCCATTCCAGAGGGCCGGGCCAAGATGCCAGAGGGCTCTGCCATTGAGGAGATAGGGGAGGTACGGTGCCCTCTGCAATGCAATTGATGACAGCAGCCTCCCAGTGGCTGAGGCTCACAGTGAGTGACTAGGACCTGGGTGCAACAGGAACCCACTCCAGGGGAAGGGTGGCAGCAGGGGGGGGGGGGGGGGGGGGGGGGGTCAGTGTCTTTAGGCGAGATGGGCAAAGGGCAGGGAGGAGGTTAAACAGAAAATAAAATCTTAGCAACTGCAGACTACATACACATGTGAACATTAAATGAACCACATGAACAATCAATAGCCTGCGGCTAATAGAATTCAAATGATTCGCCCTGTAGCCTCTGAGCATTGACCACTGACCACACTGAAACAACTTGAGAGCTGGAGGTTAAAAACTCCTGTTTACAAAATTCCCCACCAACCACCACCTTCTAAAATGGATATTATGAAGGACGTTTTTGGCATATATATTGATATAGATATATAAAAAATAATAATGTAACGCTGAACACCACCAGCTCCCCGACATAGTCCCCTTTTCCAAGGCTGCAAGAGGGAAAACAGCGCAGAAGGGCCTGAATATCAAAATACGATATATAAATACACACACACACACAATACTAGCCAGCTGGCTGCGTGGGGTTGTGCGATGTTAACTCTTCAACAGCACATCTCCTTTTTTTTTTAAATGCAACATATATGACATGAAGACATTCCCTTTTTAAAAAAAAAACAAAGCCTTTCTCTGATTTTCCCCTGAAATTCTGATGGGTTTATTTTAGATGAAGGCAGAGAGGCCTGTCTTCAGCTGGGGGGAGGGGGGGGGTAATTGGGGGTCCCAGGACAGAAACACCCCCAAAAGGGTCTGGGAGCAACTCGAAAGCAGCAATCTGGTCAATTTCACTCCGACTTGAAACTGAATTCTCACTGCTTTAAAAAAAAACACCCCTCCCTTTGTAAAAATAAAATGTTAACATGAACAGATTACAACATCTCCGATTTTATAAAGGTCACAGACATGTAATGGACCATTGATTTCCTCCCCTTACCTGATTTCCCCCTCCTCTGTTTCACACGGGGATGTAGCAGTTCCGGAAACCCCAGTCAAGCTGAAGGAACGTTGCAGTTTTTAATGGTTACCAGAAGCCAGGAATGTATCATGTTGCTGCTGTTGTTGCTGCTGCGGCCGCCTGCTTGGATTCAAGGATTCGCCACCGATGTTGTATCCACCAAGCCCAGTCTCAGGAATACACAGCAACCGGGTGTAATGTGTCCTCTATGTCGCCCGCGATCCAACGTTTGAAGGGGGGGGGGGGCGGTGGGGGAGAATGGGTCGAAGCAAGGTCTCAATATAATAATGATTGTTAATAAATTCAGCGGTAGATTCGGAAATGATTGCCTGCTTTATTTAAACGAGGTCCTCTCTCCCTCTGTCTGTCTGTCTTGCGCACACACACCCCTTCCTCAGGCAGGCCACATGGAGAATGAGGCAGTGGAGCTGAAGCTTGGTACCTCCCAGCTGAAGACATGTAGAAAAAAACACACACACACACACATTACAGGCTGAAAGCTCCACCAGTCAACACGAGCAAACTCTGGGATTAGGCTGCCCTACAGACACTGGAGCACGCACACACACAATTTAACCCCTTGTGGTTACACCCAGTCAGTCAGTCTCTTTAACAGGAGGGAAGGTTTGCCAAAATATTTCTCAACAAACATTTTTTCGTCCTTCCCCCAGCTCCCTCTCATTTTATTCATGCCTCTTTGTTCCCCAAGTACCAGAGGAAGAATCTGCATTTACATAGCACCCAGGATGATCTCAGGCCATCCCAAAAAGCACTTTCCAGCCGATTAACTATTTTTCACGTTTGGTCTTTGTAGGAAAGGCCGCACTCCAATTGTTCACAGCAAGCTTTGGTAAACAGCCTGGTTATAATGACCCGATCGTCATGGTGGTTGGGGACTAACTACCAGGACACCTGGGAGAAGTCCACTGAGGAAATACAGGGCCTCGGTTTAATGCCTTAGCCACGTGACGGCACCTTCAACACTGTAGCACTCCATCGGTACTGCACTGGGATCATCAGCCAAGGGCAGGTATGGGCAACCTGGGCTAGTGAGTGGGCCGCATCAGTGACCCTCCTTCATCTCATTGGGCCGTGAGATTGTAATCGGCCCTTGTTCACTAACCATGACATCATGGATAAGACTAAATGCATTTCGTGCACACGGAATATTTCATAACGAATTATGGAAAATGCTCAATCATAGGCAGCAGGGTGACGCAGTGGTTAGCACTGCTGCCTCACGGCGCCGAGGTCCCAGGTTCGATCCTGGCTCTGGGTCACTGTCTGTGAAGAGTTTGCACATTCTCCCCGTGTTTGTGTGGGTTTTGCCCCCACAACCCAAAAGATGTGCAGGGTAGGTGGATTGGCCACGCTAAATTGCCCCTTAATTAGAAAAAATGAATTGGGTACTCTAAATTTTTTTTTTTTTTTAAATGCTCAATCATTTATCTATTAATAAAACTGTCATCAACTTCAAATTGTAAGAACAAAATAAATATTTACACTTTAGACGCAGAGAGAGCGCACGGCTCTCACAGTCTGTGTGGTGAGCAATCAGCACGAATCTCACTTGACTCACCCTCGCTTTACGTGCAAATCACTTCAGTCGTACTGGTCGGAAAAGAACTACGTGGACGGAAATCAGCGGAATGCGGCGACCCTGCGCGTGGTAAACAGCGAACAAAATGTCTCATGGGCCGCACTCAGAACCCAGATGAGCCCCATGTGTCCCCCAGGTTGGCAACTGCCTACCACTGGCCTGGAGTTTGTGCTTATGTCTGTGGACTGGGCCGGACTCAGAGCTGAGAGCGCTCAGACCACAGAATCACAGCTGACTCCATTATGGAGTAACTGGTAAAACACTAAATTATAAAGAAAACGCAGTAAATTGACACAGACCCCAGGCATTCACTCTGATTCGCGACCACACGTTGCATAATAGATATTCACCTCCCACCCGAAAACAAAATACTGCAGATACTAGGTGATGAGCGATCAATTACACTCAAGACGAAGTGACTCATAACTGAAGGCTTTAATTGACTAGAACTTGTTCCCCAGCAGCTTCGGTACAGAAAGTGAAGGCTGCTGGGACGGCATCGTTTCTTATACTCCGCCTGTCAGGGCGGGGCCACGTATCAACAGTCAATGGTAAACTCCTAGGTTTAACCAATGGTCATCAGCCTCTTACGTACTGCAATACCTGATAATACCACACTGGGAATCTGAAATACCCACAGAAAATGCTGGAAATACTCAGCACGTCAGGCATCATCTATGAAGAGGGCAACTGAGTTGTAGCGCGAGATCTTCCGGGTGTGCACACAGGCGGGATATTCCTCTCCCACTGATGGTCCGCTGGGGTAGAGAAATCCAAAAGCTGATGATCTTCTCTGAGAGAGGATGAATGCTGGGCTTGCCACTGACATCCCAAAAATGAGTTAGTAGAAAACAAAACGAGACACTGATCTATAACACTGTGTTTCTCTGCTCCATCGATTTGGAATGGGCTCTCAGGAATATCTGGACACAGGGTTGCCAAACCTCGGGAATTTAGGACTCAGTATTTAGGTTTTAAAGAGTTAATTTGCTTTCCAGTAGGCAAAGGCGCAGAGATGGACAGCTCATGGCGGAAGCTTCAAGGGCGGGGGGTTTGAAGGTGAATGATCATGTGATTAAACCTCCAGGGATGTGTCTATTCCGGTTTTGGAATCAGAGCAGGGGCTATCTGAGCATGTCACTCCCCAGGCTAAGAGAAAAGGTGTCGTCCATATGGAGGCACCCTCCAAGCATCAGTTCAGGTAAAAATTCACATCCAGGTGAAATTATTTGGCTCAATGGTTGCCTCTTTCCGTCACCATTTGTCACAACAGTGCTTCGGGGTCAATGTTTGTGAGATGAAGGCCAGGTGGGTGACCATTTAAAAATCCTCGCTTTCTATTCCCTGCATTGCCTCACCCTCCCTATCTCTGTAATCTCCTCCAGCCCTACAATCTTCCAAGACATCTGTGCACCTGGAGTACTGTGCACAGTTTTGTCCCCTTTTTTTAAGGGAAGATGTAGTGGCATTGGAGGCAGCTCAGAGGAGGTTCTCTGGATCGATTCCAGAGATGAGGGTTTGTCTTTGAAGAGAGATTGAGCATCTTAGGCCTATTCTTCCTAGAGTTTAGAAGAATGAGGGGAGATCTAATTGAGGTGTCTAAGATGAAAAAAGATCTGGATAAAGTAGACGTGGAGCGGATACTACCTCTTGTGGGCCATTCTAGAACGAGAGGTCATCGTCTCAGGATAAGGGGTAGCAGATTTAAAACAGAGATGAGGAGAAATTACTTCAATCAAAGGGTTATGAATCTGCGATTTTCGTTGCCCCAGAGTGTGGTGGATGCTGTGACAGTGAGTAAATTTAAGGAGGAGTTATGCAGATTTTTGATTGGTAATGGGTTGAAGGGTTATGGAGAACGGGCAGGACGGTGGAGTTGAGGCCAGGATGGAATCAGTCATGATCGAACTGATTGGCGGACGCGAGCTCAATGGGCTGAACTGCCGACTCCTGCCCCACGTTCTTATAGTCTTATTCAACCCCGGCCTCTTGAGCATCCCTGATTTTAATTGCCCCGATATTGGTGACCGTGCCTTCAGCTGCCTGGGCCCTAAGCTCTGGAACTCCCTCCCTCAATCACTCCACCTCTCTCTCTCTCGCTCTCTCTCTCGTCCTTTGAGGCCTTCCTTAAAACCCATCTGTTTACCAAGCTCTTAGTCACCTGCTTGCTTTTATGGCCAAACTTTCTTTCCTGACTTTCTTGTGAAGCCCCCCCAAAGCCATTCACTGCATTAAAAGTGCCGTACAGCTACAGGCTGTTATCGTGAATGACCCAAGGTGGTACATATAACTGGAAGAACAACAGCCATCTGTGAGGGGAAAGGGTGAGGGTCGGGGCAGGGGCGGGTGCGGCTGGCTGAAGACCGCCTCGCTAGAGCAAGACTCCAATCAACAGAGGGGCCGGGGTCGGAAATAGGGCCAATTAAAGCAGAAAGCCTTCCGCAGGATTCTTCAACCCAAAATATTACCCAAATTCCCGTACCAGCCTCCCCGAACAGGCACCGGAATGTGGCGACTAGGGGCTTTTCGCAGTAACTGCATTTGAAGCCTACTTGTGACAATAAGCGATTTTCATTTCATTTTTCAAATATTAACGTGTCATTGCAAACTTCCCCAGGCTTCATCAAATTCTATCTAGAGGGTCAGGCCGGTTAACCTTAAGGTGCCTGTGTGTGTTCCTTTGGCCCTCAGTGTCATAGCTGCAGCTGGTTAGCTTGACAGGGAACGTTAATTTGGGGGATGGGGGGAGGGGGGGGGGGGGGGGGGAGGTGGTGTGGCTGAGGCCCAGTGGCACAGGTTTCCATGGTAACATGCTGTGTCACAGAGTGGCAGCATTAAAGCAGCTGGCAGTAGAACAGAGTGTGGGTTGTGGAATTGTTAGGGGCATTTTACCTGCGAGTGCCTCATTGCCTCCTGATGCCCCTTGCCCCCTGATGCCCTTCCCCCCATTGCCCCCTCAGCCAAGATGGTTATGGGGGGGTTGGGGGAAAGGGGGCGCTGGGGCTGGAAGCAACGTCATAAAATATTGGCAAAATCAATAAATCAACGGGAGGCACCCGGGGATTTCCGGTGGTTCGTAAAACAAGTGAAATAAGGCCGGATTATGTTGTCTTCTAGATTTGGAAACTTCAAAACAGCCCCTGATCCACAATGGGACAGGCAGGTGCGGCCCCACATTTCCCAATGGTACGGACAAAGGTGGCCCCCAAATCACAGCAGTACATTTGGGCGCTGCTGGGGGGAGTTTGCTACTCGTCGTTCAAAATGGCAACGAGCTGCCCATCGAGCCGCGTCGCATTGTGAGTCGGAACGCATGGGCGATGAGACAGAGCGGCGGAGAGACTGGTAATCCAGGGGCCCAGGCTAACGGTCTGGAGACGTGGGTTCAAATCCCTTCATTGCCGTCGGAGGAATTTAAATTCCACTGACAAAAATCTGGAATTGAAAGCTTGTCTCAGTAATGATGACATGTTGTCATTTGCCACAAAACCATCTGGTTCAAAATGACCTGATAAATCACTCAGTTCAAGGGCAATTAGCAATGGGCAACAAATGCTGACCTTGCCAGCGACACCCCCATCCCCTGAAATAAAAAATAGACTTGCCCTGTTTTGCACATGAGATTGATGTTTCAATTCAATTCACTTTATTGTCCTTACAGAAATTTGCTTTGGGTACATTGCTTGTTTGTCAAAACATGTATAATATTTATATATTGTCTATGTATTATATCTAACTGAAGAATAACAATAAAAGACAGAAAAAATATCTTATCACAAAGATCAAATTTTAATTGAACGTGTGTTATAAACTATTTCAATGCATTAACATGATCAGCCATATGTCAAATCCTGTTAAAGGTTCTTACAAAGAAGGACACATGTGAGTTCAGGAGCTGACTAAGCTGCATCAAAGGGATTGTAGCCTTTTCCCTGAATGTATCCAACACTGTTGCTGGCACAAGGGGCGGCACTCATTGTTCACACCTGCTGTAACTGTATCAAAATTCTTTGCGAGCAGATTTTGCCAAGAGAGACCCGCCCATCCTGCCCTGGCTGAGTACGCTCTGTACCCGAGGCTAGCTTTCCTCAGTCAATAGCACCACGTGAGACATCCAAAAAGGATAGCACTCTCAACTGTGGTCTAACGATTGTAGGATTTTAAAAAACAATCCTTTCATGGGACACAGGTGTCATTGGCAAGGCCAGCGTCTGTTGCCCATCCCTAATTGCCCTTGCGAAGGTGGTGGTGAGTTGCAATCATGAACCACTGCCGTCCCTGTGGTGTAGGTACACCCACAGTGCTGTTAGGGAAGGAGTTCCATGATTTTGGCCAAGTGACAGCGAAGGAACGGCGATATATTTCTCAGTCAGGATGGTGAGCGACTTGATGGGGAACTTGCAGGTGGTGGGGTTCACATGTATCTGCTGCCCTTGTCCTTCTAGATGGTAGAGGTCAGGGGTTTGAAAGGTGCTGTCAAAGGAGTCTACACAGAAGGATTTTAGTTGTCTGAGGTAGCACAATTGTGTGTGTCTCTTGGCCACTACAACTGTACACTGTTCCCTCCAACTCAACTTATCGTCTACTTTGCCACCAAGATACTTGTAGTCAGTAATATTTCAATGTCTACATCACGGATCTTCACAGAAATGATCATAATTAACTTGCTTTTTCCGAAAAATTATAACCAGTTCTTTTCCCATGTTTTTGTCCGGTGGAAGAGAATTGTTGCCCCACCAATTTAAAAACGTCTTCATCGCATTTGCCCAGCCTCCTCCATTATTTCCTGTTTGAAATGTCCAGGTTTGCCTGAAGGTGCCAGTCTGGGTGGTACGCACAATGGCAGAGGGGGACAGCTTGGTAACGAGCCTCCTACAGTCCAAAGATGTGCAGCTTAGGTGGATTGGCCACGCTAAATTGCCCTTAGTGTCCAAAAAGGTTAGGTTGGGTTACTGGGTTGCGCGGTTAGGATGGCGGCGTGGGCTTAAGTGGGGTGCTCTTTCCAAGGACCTGTGCAGACTTGATGGGCCGAATGGTCTCCTTCTGCATTGTAAATTCTATGATTCTATGATTAACACTGTAATGAAGTTACTATGAAAATCCTTTAGTCGCCACACTCCGGCGCCTGTTCGGGTACACAGAGGGAGAATTCAGAATGTCCAATTCATCTAACAAGCACGTCTTTCGGGACTTGTGGGAGGAAACCGGAGCACCCGGAGGAAACCCACGCAGACAGGGGGAGAACGTGCAGACTCTGCACAGACGGTGACCCAAGCTGGAATCGTACCTGGGACAATGGCACTGTGATGCAACTGTGCTAACCACTGTGCTACCGTGCCGCCCAAATGTAATGCAAGCCTACTTGTGACAATAATAAAGTTTATTATTATTATTATAGCCCCAAACTCACAACCACAGGGCACGGAGCGGGGAGGAGGGGGGAGGGGGGGGGCAGATGTGGGGTGCTGACGGTGGGGGATTTGGGAGCTCAGCTGCAACAAGTCCATTCATGCCTCGCTCTCAAACCCTAAGTGTAGTCCTGCAATACAAACAGCAACAGATGTACAAAAAGGAAGCAGACAGGTGACACACGGGGATAAGAAACAGTGGCAATTGCTTCTCGCCGCCAGCCTTCTACAGCTTGGATGCAAAAATACACAATTGCATGTCAAGGAGCCCTCTCCGGAAGAGGAGCAAGTTCCGCAACCTTATGTGACTGGGCCTCTGCCCACTCATCAAGCACAACATGCCAGCCAGGCATAAGGGTTACTTAAAGGGGAATTGTACTCATTGAGCGTGTCATACTGTCACAGCAGGAACTTTATTGCACAGAATCATTCACTTCGCGATGGAACCCCAGGGCCGCCATCTGTCCAGTTTTGGTCCAGTGTGGTTTTTTTTTTCAGTCGACCATCTGGACATTTGGAAGATTATAAACCAGGCATTGGTTCCTTTAATACTGAGAGTGGAGAAGCTGCGATTGTTCTCCTGGGGGTAACAAAGGTTAAAGGGAGATTTAAGTGAGGTGTTCAAAATCGCAGAGTCAGAGCTTGGTTCCAACACAGAACGAGGCCATTTGGTCCCTTCTGTTCATGCTGGCTCTCTGCGAAAGCCACCAAGTGAATTCCACTCCCCCACCCTTTCCCTCAAACACCTGCACATTATTTTTCCTCAGGTGCTTAACCAATGCCTCTTTGATAGCTGCCATTGAACCTGCCTCTGCCACAATCTCAGGCGGTGCCTTCCAGATTCCAACCACTCGCTGCATCAAAATGTTTTCCTGCAATGTTGCCTTTAGTTCTTTTGCAGGTCACAATAAACTGCAGTCCTCTAGTTCTTTAGCCATCCACCAATGGGAAGAGTGGGCGGGATTCTCTCACCCCCGGGGCCGGGCCGGAGAATTGGCGCGACCGGCGCGAATCGGGCCACGCCTCCCCGACGCTGGGACGCGATTCTCCGGAGAGTGGAGAATTGGCGCCATTGGCGCTGGCGCGGTCGGCGCGGCGCTAGTCGGGGCCGCTCTACGGGCCTCTCCCCGGCGATTCTCCGCCCGGGATGGATGGAGCGGCCGTACAAAAAAACCCAGGTCCCGCCGGCGCCGTTCTAACCTGGTCGTACCCGATGGGACCTCGGCGTCGATGGATCCGTGGGTGGCCTGGTGGGGAGGGGGGTCCGGGGAGGGGGGGGGGGGGGGGGGCGGCCTCCGCTGTGGCCTGGCCCGGGATTGGGGCCCACCAATCGGCGGGCCGGCCTCTCGGGCTGGGGGCCTCCTTTTGTTCTGCGCCGGCCCCTGTAGCCCTACGCCATGTTGCGTCAAGGCCGGCGCGGAGAAGGGAGACACCGCGCATGCGCAGAAATCGCGCCGGTCCCACTGCGCATGTGTGCATTGGCGCCGGTGTCACTGTGCATGCGCAGACCCGTTTGCCGCCGGGGATCGGCAGCTGGAGTGGCGTGGGTCGCTCCAGTGCTGTGCTGGCCCCCTGTAGGGGTCAGAATTGCGGATCCTGAGGCCGTGACGGCGTTTATGACGGCGTCAACACTTAGCCTCAGGATCAGAGAATCCCGCCCAGTTTCTCTATCCACACTGACTTGACCCCTGTCGAGTCGGTTTTGATTGAGTCTAAGATGCCAGTCACCAAAGGACAGGTGATTCGATTGGTTAAAAGGCCAATGGGAGCTGAGCAGAATGTATTGTAAGGGGCGTGTTGTTGTGATGTAGAATGCGCTGTCCGTTTACTTGGTTACTGGTTTTGCACCAAAATAGTGGAACGCGCTGCCTGAAAGCGTGGTAGAGGCAGATGATTTTTTTCTCAATTAAGGGGCAATTTAGCATGGCCAATCGACCTAGCCTGCACATCTTGGGTTGTGGGGGTGAAACCCACGCAGACACGGGGAGAACTCCACACGGACAGTGATCCAGGGCCTGGATCAAACCTGGGACCTCGGCGCCGTGAGGCAGCAGAGCTAACCACTGCGCCACCATGCAGCCCTTGAGCAGCAATCTCAATGAGCCAGCACAGGTGGGATGGGCCGAATGGCCTCATTCTATGGCAAAGAGTCCAGAACCAGGGAGCATTGGTTTAAAATTAGGGGCTCACCCTTATCGGGCAGAGATGAGAAGAAGTTTGATCTCCCAGAGTGTTGCGTGACATTGAAATTCTGCCTCAGAAGGCGGGGTGCCTGAGTATTTTGTAAGGCAGAGGTGTTCTTGTGAGGCAAGGGAATCAAATGTTATCCGGGGGGGGGCGGGGGGGGGGGGGGGGGTTGGGGAATGTGGAATTCGAAACACAAAAAGGTCAGCCATGATCTTATTGAATGGCGAGCAGGCTCGAGGGGCCGAATGGCCTACATCTGCTGCTATATTGTAGTTTGTATGTCAATGAGTTGGGTACTGAGAAAAACAACAATGACACCTTGACAGGCTTTCCCTCAAATAATAAACTCTTCCCCACCTCATCTCTTCCATTCTGTGTTCAGCCTCGTGTGAGGGTGCAGCTCCAAGCTCCCCACTAACTCCCTGGTACATCACCTTTCCTACCCTGGAAAGTTAGCGTGAGCGGAATATTTTATAATGGGTTTAAAGGGCTGTACGGCTCTCTGAGCCCATCTGCTTCCCAGATGTATGTATGAAAGTGGTCGAACCCAGAGGTAAGCTAGCCCACCAGGAGTAGTTGGAACGACTGGATTCAATCAATCTTGTGACTTGTACCCAGGAAAAGAGACCAAAAAAGTTGTGGACTGTCAAAGCAACTCAACTGCTTCACTTTTTTCGACACAGGAACCTGATGCCCTTACGGGTTGCCCAATGTATGACTCCATTCCCACACATACTGATGGCTCTTTATGCCCAGGGGACCTAATGGGATGGGCAATAAGCATCGCCAGTGCCGTCCAAATATGAGTGCCATCCCCGCTACTGGCTGATATTGATACCCTATCCGTTCCCCACCCCTGAGATTAGACATTCACACCCATGCTTGCAACTTCTTCTCCCTGACTAGAAACATCAAGAAGGTGACCTTGAGGCAGGGTGTCACATCTCCATTCTTGATCACAAGGTGGCACAGTGGTTCTTTGGTTAGCACGGCTGCCGCACAGCGCCAGGGACCCGGGTTCAATTCCAGCCTTGGGTGACTGTCTGGTGTGGAGTTTGCATGTTCACCCCGTGTCTGCGTAGGTTTCCTCCCATAGTCCAAAGATGTGCAGGTTAGGTGGATTGGTCATGCTAAATTGCCCCTTGGTGTCCAATAAGGTTGGCTGGGGTTACTGGGTTACGGGGATAGGGTGGAGCGTGGGCCTAGGTAGGGTGCTCTTTCAGAGCGTCGGTGCAGACTTGATGGGCTGAATGGCCTCCTTCTGCACTGTAGGGTTTCTATGTGGTCAACAGATTCTGCTAACTTGGGTACAAGGCGACAAACACTCTGCCTCTTGCTGAAGGACCCGATACACAGCGCCAGGGACCCGAAAGCAGCTCCCCCTTTTGGCTGATGGGTGAATCGTGTTTGGGATAACATCAAGCTGCCTCTTAGGACCAGGAATCTGGTTTATGAGAGCTATGTTGCCGTATGACTGCGAAACACGGGCAGCATACAGTTAACAAGAAAGGAAGGTCAACAAATCCCAATTTCACTGGGCCCCCATGGAAGGACAAAAATTATAAATGCAGCAGTACTCCCAAAGACAAAACTCCCAAGTGTGTGGACATTCATTCAATAGAGGTGACTGTGGTATCGTGCAAGACTAGCAACAACCATCAATAAATAAATGGTTTATTAAGGTAACAAAATATCTATGGAGAGTGGATTAAAGGCTACCATTCTCCACGGCTCCGGATTCCGAAACTGGCTAGGAAACCTGTGCTCAGCCCCACGATTGGCACATTCCAGCCCGATTGGCCGAACAGGTCACATGGACCCTCCGACAACTCGCTCCTTAAAGGGGGCACGTGACCACAGTGAACTTTGATGCCTCAAAGGATGGGAGATGGTCTCATGCCCAAGGGTTTTCCATATGGTGAGATATCTGGTGCCAGATGACCAGTGGGACGTACAAAACATAGCTTCAAGGATGCTTGAAAGCGTGATATGAAGGCCCGAAACATCGACTATTACAACACAGGAAAATGGTGACACCAGCCATGGGCAGACTTGCGCCACCACGTCGGTCAGTGGCCGCAGCGGTTTGGCAACAGGTGGCAACAACCAAGAACCACAATGACACCTGCTAACCGCTTGATGTGTGGTACGTACAGCAGAACCTGCCTCTCGCCGAGTGATCTCTTCACACTACAAGGAGCATCCTGCAGAACGATGGTGAGGGGGAGAGAGGTGGAAAGGTTTAGGGAGGAAAGCCCAGAGTCGAGGGCCCAGGCAGCTGAGGACGTGGTCCCCAAGGGTGGAGAACTTAAAATTGGGGGTGTGCAAGAAGTCAGACTTGGTTGAGCACAGAAACCTTGGCGGCTTTGTAGGGCTGGTAGAGTTTACAGAGATAAGGGGGGGGTGGTGGTGTTGGAGTGAGTCCGTGGTGGGATTTGACTGTGAGGAGGAGAATTTCAAAACCAAGGTCTTGCAGGTTCGGGATCCAATTTAGGTAAGTGCTCACTAGGAAGAGAGTGGCGAGGAGGACAGGGCTTGGTGCGACTTAGCATAGAGAGGGCAGCAGCATTTCACATGGGGTGAGGTTTACAGCAGGAAGTAGGTGGGAGGCCATTGAAAACTGTTGGAATGAAAACAAAAAAGCTGAGAGAAGCTCAGCAAGTCAGAAGTTCAGCAGCACGGTAGCACAGTGGTTAGCACTGTTGCTTCACAGCTCCAGGGTCCCAGGTTCGATTCCCGGCTTGCGTCACTGTCTGTGCCGAGTCTGCACGTTCTCCCATGTCTGCGTCGGTTTCCTCCGGGGGCTCCGGTTTCCTCCCACAAGTCCCGAAAGACGTGCTGTTAGGTAATTTGGACATTCGGAATTCTCCCTCTGTGTACCCGAACAGGCGCCAGAATGTGGCGACTGGGGGATTTTCACAGTAACTTCATTGCAGTGTTAATGTAAGCCTACCCATGATATTGAAGATTAGTATTATTAAACAGCATCTGTGGAGAGGAAGAGAGTCAAAGTTTAATCTCGAGCTGAAACGTTAACTCTGTTTCTCTCCACTGATGCTGCCTGAGCTGCTAAGCTTCTACACCATTTGGTATTTTTAGTTTAGATTTCCAGCATTTGTAGCACTTTGCTTTAGTAACCTGTTGGATGAGCCAAGTCTGGATGTAAGGAGAAAGACGTGGACGAGGAAAGGTCAACTTGAAGAATTTTGGGGTTTCTATTGGCGACATGTAGGAGGAGGTCGCACGTTGGGTGGCTCCCGCCAGAGTCCTCAGTTTTTGGTCTTTGGTATCGGGGAGAATTTGATTGAAATCTTTCCCAACTGAACGTTGGTTGTGAAAGGATGTCTCAAAGCCAAAGAAAGAATACTTTGAAGAAAGGTGCGAGCACCAGTCCACCGGCAGGGTCGAGGTCAGTGAGGAGTGCGATCGGAGGAATGATGGCGGAGGTGAGGTCTCCGGGAGGGACCTCTCTGGTAACGATGGAAGTGCCGGCGGAGGTGATGGAATGTTGAGTTTGAGAGGCAGTTCAGCAAGCATTGAGTGGCATGGGAGGGAAATGGCTGGAGAGTCTTCAGCAGTGGCTGGAAGATACGTTGTCCCCGATGAGAGAGGCAATTGGGAAGGCATCGGAGATGGTGCGGGAGCATGGTGAGGTGTCGGAAGGCATGGAGGCAGAGCTCTCGAGGCTCAGCGACCACCTCCCTTCTTTGGAAGCCGAGCTGTTGAAGCTGGAGGACAGTAATAAGGGCCTGAGAGCAAAGGTAGAAGATCAGGAAAACAGGCCGTGGAGGCTGAACCAGCGAATCGTGGGACTGTCTGAGGGCCTGGAGGGCCCAAGGTCAACGGAATACCTTTTGGCAATGTTTGGGAAGCTGTTGGGGGAGGAGGGAGAATCCTCCCCCTTCAAGCTGGATAGGACACATCGTTGGCTCCGGCCGAAACCACGGGCTAACGAGCCACCTGGGGCTGTGATAGTCTGCTTTCACAGCTACCAGGTGAAGGAACAGGTAGTGCAACGGGCTAAGCAGAACCATGAGGTGAGGTGGGAATTTAGTGGTATTCGAATATACCAGGATGTCACAGTGGAGTTGGCAAGACGGCGAGCTCCTTCAATGGGTGGGGCCAGGCATCATCTTGGGCAGAGACTTTGGTTGGTGAACGTTGGGGGGGCGGGGGTGGCTGCACCCCTTATAGGGGTGATGGCTGATCCAAGGAAGGGGGAAATGAGAGACCCCAAATTCAGGTGGTAACATACGGGGGTTGGGGGGCCCAGTAAAACGGGCGAGAGTTGTTGCGCATCTGAAGAGCTTGAGGGTCGATGGGTGCTGTTGCAGCAGACTGACCTGTGGGTGACGGACCAGGTCAGGCTCCATAAGGGCTGGGTAACCCAGGTGTTTCATTTCGGCTCTGGCAGTAGGGACCGGTAAGGGGGAGGGGGGTGGATCTGAATGTGGACCGTTCTAGGCTGAAGTGGTAATCACATGTTTGAGCGGGCAAGACTAGATGCCAGTTTTCGGGGCTGGGTGGACAACGGGTGGATGGCATGGGGGATTTGTTTCTGGAGGTTCACAGGCATGGAGGAGCTGCAGGGAAGTTTGGGTTTTCGCAGGCGGAAAGCTTTAGATATCTGCTGGTGAGGGACTTTGCAAGGAAGATTTTCCCATTGTTTCCGGTAGCGACGCCATCCTCACTGTTGGAAAGGATTTTCCCGCTCGCAGGGCTGGAAGAGGGGAGCACCGTGGGAATATACGGGAGGATAATGGCTGAGGAAACTGCGTCCTTAGCAGGGATTAAGGTCAAGTGGAGGAGGAGTTGGGGGTGGCATTAGGGGAGGGAGTCTGGTGTGAGGCCTTGCGTAAATGCCACTTCATCGTGCGCAAGACTAGGGTTGATACAGTTGAAGGTGGTTCACCGGGCGCACTTAACGAGGGCGAGAATGAGTCGGTTGTTTGAGGGGGTGGAAGATAAGTGTGTGCGCTGTGGGAGGGGCCCGGCAAACCATGTTCTGGGCGTGTGCTGAGCTGGTGAGATTTTGGGCCTCCTTCTTCAGCACCATGTCGGAGATTTTACAGATGGAATTGGAGCCCAGACCCCCAGCGGCCATATTCAGGGTGTCAGACCTGCCAGAGATGCAGACGGGGGTGGGGGGGGGGGGGGGGGGGGGCTGGATGTCTCAGCCCTTCACCTCGTTGATCGCTCGTAGGAGTGTTCTGCTGGAACGGAGGTCAGCTTCTCCACCCAGTGCCTAGGTGTCGCTGGGGGCTCTCATGGAGTTCTTGCAACTTGACAAATCTAAATATACATTAAGGGGTACAATTGAGGGGTTCTACAAAAGATGATGGCCTTTTATTGTGTTCTTTGAAGAGCTCGTCACCGTCAGCTGCTCAGGGGGAGTAGTGTGCTGCTGTGTTCAGTTTTTTTGTTTTTGTTTTGTGGTTTTGGATTTATTAAAAAATGTTTAATAAAAATATATTTTTTAAAACTTGGAGAACGTCTGTCTGTGTGGTTTGGTAGCACACAGTGCAACTTGTTCCCTCTTTGAGGGAATCATGCAGTGAAAGCAGTGGTTGCAGAGGAGAAATTGATGGGCAATTGGAGCAACTGTCTGGGAAATCTGATGTCTTTCGCTCCTCATTGAGCGAGATGCGTGTTTAGTGATTCTGAGCTGTTAGTTCCCTCGCTTAGCGGCAGATGGGCGGGAAGGCCAGACTCTGGGTTTTCGGGAGGTGGGCAGAAAGGAAACGTTGGTACGAGGAAACGTTGAGCTTTGAACTCTGGCTGGACATTGTACTAATCAGTAACAGGAAAGTGGGACTTTACACAGGGAACCCGGGATCAGAGTGCAAGGTTTGCAGCTCCGTCTCGACTTTGTTCACGTGAAACTTGATTATTAACTCCCTTGGGCAAACAATATCTGTGCGGAATTCACAGAGGGAGCGAAAGAAGATTTTTCTGCTCTTAGCCATCGTTCATGAAAGTGTGTGAAAATAGAAATTGAGTTACACACACAATTGAGTAAGCACATTCTATTTCAGGATCCCTGTGTGAGCATCAAACACTCCCAGAACAGGCACTGCACAGAGTTAGATACAGAGTAAAGCTCCCTGATGTACCGTCAATTAGGTGACCCCTGGCTGGCAGAGGTCATAGTGGAGAGCCCTGAGTCAATCCACTTGTGCGTTGGAACATGTACCGCGGGAGAGGGCATCAGGGGGCTCATTGAGCTTCCCCGGGCGATACAAGATCTCATAATTATAGGTGGAGAGCTCGATCCTCCACCTCAGGATCTTGTCATTTTTGATCTTGCCCCGCTGTGTATTGTTAAACATGAAGGCAACCGACCGTTGGTCAGTGAGGAGAGTGAATCTCCTGCCGGCCAGGTAATGCCTCCAATGCCGCACAGCTTCCACGATGGCTTGGGGCTCCTTTTCGACAGAGGAGTGCCGAATTTCGGAGGCATGGAGGGTGAGGGAAAAGAAGGCCACGGGTCTGCCCGCCTGGTTGAGGGTGGCGGCCTGAGCGACATCCGATGCATCGCTGTCCCCCTGAAAGGGGAGGGACTTGTCGACCGCGTGCATCGTGGCCTTGGTGATGTATGACTTGATGTGGTTGAAGACGGGCCTCAGCCGTCAGGGGAAACACTGTGGACTTTATGAGTGGGCGGGCCTTGTCCGCATAATTAGGGACCCACTGGGCGTAATACGAGAAAAACCCCAGGCATCGTTTCAGGGCCTTGGAGCAGTGGGGGAAAGTGAGTTCCAGGAGGGGGCGCATGCAGTCAGGGTCGGGCCCGAGGACTCCATTTTCCACTATGTAGCCAAGGATGGCTAAGCGGCTGGTGCGGAACACACATTTCTCCTTATTGTATGTGAGGTTAAGGAGTTTGGCGGTATGGAGGAATTTTTGGAGGTTTGCGTCATGGTCCTGCTGATCGTGGCCGCAGATGGTGAAGTTATCTAGGTACGGGAAGGTGGCCCGCAGCCCGTACTGGTCAACCATTCGGTCCATCTCTTGCTGGAAGACCAAGACCCCATTGGTGACGCCAAAGGGAACTCTGAGGAAGTGATAGAGGCGGCCATCTGCTTCGAACACAGTGTATTGGCGGTCCTCCGGGCGGATGGGGAGCAGGTGGTCGGCGGACTTCAAGTCAACTGTGGAAAAGACGCGATACTGCGCAATGATTGACCATGTCAGATATGCGTGGGATGTTAGACGTTTTAGTTGCTGTGATATGAAGAGTCTAAAGTTCTGTTCCTTTCTCACAAACACACATTTATTTCATTCCAACAGCCTTTGCACAAAATTCTAACTATACATCACCTGGCAGAGGCCACCTGAAGCCCCTTGACCTTGAAGTGTCAATTAATGGATACTTAACATAAATGAGACAACTAATTGCAATGTCTCTTAACCCATTACTTAACATGGGAGGGGGTACGCGTCGAGCTGCGTGTACCGATTGATGGTCTGACTGTAGTCAATGACCATCCTGTGCTTCTCCCCAGTCTTCACTACCACCACTTGAGCTCTCCAGGGGCTGTTACTGGCCTCAATAAACCCTTCCCGCAGAAGCCGTTGGACCTCCGACCTGATGAAGGTCCTGTCCTGGGCGCTGTACCGTCTGCTCCTAGTGGTGACGGGTTTGCAGTCCGGGGTGAGGTTCACAAACAGTGAAGGTGGATCGACCTTAAGGGTCGTGAGGCCGCAGATGGTGAGGGGGGGGCAGGGGCCCGCCGAATTTCAAAGTAAGGCTTTGGAGATGGCACTGAAAATCCAGGCCGAGCAACAGGGCAGCACAGAGGTGGGGGAGGACGTAGAGCCGGAAGTTCCTGAACTCTACGCCCTGGACGGTGAGGGTCGCGATACCGTACCCCCGGATTTCCACGGAATGGGATCCAGAGGCCAGGGGGATTTTATGGGTGACGGATGTACCGGGAGGGAACAGCGCCGTACCGTAGTGGGGTGGATGAAACTCTCTGTGCTCACGGAGACTAAGAGGCTGGCCGTCTCGTGGCCCGTTGATCTTCACCGTCGTCGTCACGGTCGCGAGGTTGCGGGGCCGAGACTGATCCAGGGTGATGGAGGCGAGCTGCCGCAGATGCTGGGAGGTCCCGGGCCGGTCAGCGGTGGCGGAGGTAGCAGTAGGCGGCAAACGGCCAGACGAGCAGGGGTCCTGAGGCGCTGTCAAAAATGGTGCGAAAGATGGCAGCACCCACGGGGCACACATGGCGGGCGGCATCAAAGATGGCGGAGCCCACGGGCCGCACGTGGCTTGCGGAGGAGAAGATGGCGGGGCCCCTGGGTCGCCCGTGGGGGGTGTAGAAATGCCGGGCCTGGAAACCACGGTGACCGACCGGGCCTGGCAAACAGAAACAAAGTGTCCTTTCTTCCCACACCCGTCGCTGGGCAGCGCTGCCTTGGGTGTTCCCAGGACAGGTACAGCACGGGGGTAGATACAGAGTAAAGCTCCCTCTGCACTGTCCCCATCAAACACTCCCAGGACAGGTACAGCACGGGGTGAGATACAGAGTAAAGCTCCCTCTACACTGTCCCCATCAAACACTCCCAGGACAGGTACAGCACTGGGTTAGATACAGAGTAAAGCTCCCTCTGCACTGTCCCCATCAAACACTCCCAGGACAGGTACAGCACGGGGTGAGATACAGAGTAAAGCTCCCTCTACACTGTCCCCATCAAACACTCCCAGGACAGGTACAGCACTGGGTTAGATACAGAGTAAAGCTCCCTCTGCACTGTCCCCATCAAACACTCCCAGGACAGGTACAGCACGGGATTAGATACAGAGTAAAGCTCCCTCTACACTGTCCCCATCAAACACTCCCAGGACAGGTACAGCACGGGGTTAGATACAGAGTAAAGCTCCCTCTAAACTGTCCCCATCAAACACTCCCAGGACAGGTACAGCACGGGGTTAGATACAGAGTAAAGCTCCCTCTGCACTGTCCCCATCAAACACTCCCAGGACAGATACAGCACGGGGTTAGACACAGAGTAAAGCTCCCTCTACACTGTCCCCATCAAACACTCCCAGGACAGGTACAGCACGGGATTAGATACAGAGTAAAGCTCCCTCTACACTGTCCCCATCAAACACTCCCAGGACAGGTACAGCACGGGATTAGATACAGAGTAAAGCTCCCTCTACACTGTCCCCATCAAACACTCCCAGGACAGGTACAGCACGGGATTAGATACAGAGTAAAGCTCCCTCTACACTGTCCCCATCAAACACTCCCAGGACAGGTACAGCACGGGGTTAGGTACAGAGTAAAGCTCCCTCTACACTGTCCCCATCAAACACTCCCAGGACAGGTACAGCACGGGGTTAGGTACAGAGTAAAGCTCCCTCTACACTGTCCCCATCAAACACTCCCAGGACAGGTACAGCACGGGGTTAGATACAGAGTAAAGCACCGTCTACACTTTTTCAAAATAGAGCCATTGAATCTTTGAAAAACCTTCATTAATGTCTGAGCTAAAAGACAGTTGTGTGTGAATTCCAATCAGTCTGAGAGCCCCTAATTGAAGCAAGCTTGGATTCTTCTCCGTGCCATTACCCTCTGACAGCCGCAGGGTAACCAGCCCTTGCATATGCTGGAAATGTAGGCGCACAAACCTTTGTGTGTGTGTGTGTGTGTGTGGATGTGCGGGCCAGGTGAAGACAGTGCCAGACCTGACCATGGGGGGTGCGGGGGGGGGGGGGGAGATGCTTACTGAACAATTAGAAATTAAAGTCCTTTCTAATTTATTCACCCAGCTTCTCCAGGTGAAGTACAAATGGAGGTTGTGCGGAGCTGAGGCTAATTTACACCAGACGCCACCTCCCACCCCACCCTACCAAAAAGCAAAAGAGGGTCAACGCCTCTCGGCCGGGAGATGGAGAGAAATCGAGGCTGAGACCCGGGCAGGCTGCACCGACCGTTAATCTCAAACTAACGCAGAGGGCAGAGGGGGCTGCTGCTGGAAGGTCACAGAGGTCAAGCTGATTAAGTCCCCCAGGCTTTGGCAAGTGCTGGGCCCATGCCTGAGGTTACTTGAGTTCACACAGAGCCATTGACATTCAGCTCCGACACTTACTGATTAACACATCAGTGAGCAATCAGAGACTAGTTAAAGGGCCGGCTGTCTTTAAAATAAAAGATAGACTGGGGTCTGCTCGGGATTAGAAGAAGGAAAGTCTCCCCGCTTTAAATTAAGGTTTTGTAAAGACGACAAGTTGTGCTCTTGCAATAGCTTTGATCTAATCAAACACCCTGGGCGTCATTCTCCGACCCCCCGCCGGGTTGGAGAATGGCCGTAGGCCGCCGTGAATCCCGCCCCCGCCCCCGCCCCCGCCGAAGTCTCCGGTACCGGAGATTGGGCAGGGGCGGGAATCGGGCCGCGCCGGTTGGCGGGACCCCCTGCTGGATTCTCCGGCCCAGATGGGCCGAAGTCCCGCCCAGAAATTGCCTGTCCCGCCGGCGTAAATCAAACCTGGTATTTACCGGCGGGACCAGGCGGCGTGGGCGGGCTCCGGGGTCCTGGGGGGGGACGCGGGCGATCTGACCCCGTGGGGTGCCCCCACGGTGGCCTGGCCCGCGATCGGGGCCCACCGATCCGCGGGCGGGTCTGTGCCGTGGGGGCACTCTTTCCCTTCCGCCTCCGCTACGGCCTCCACCATGGCGGAGGCGGAAGAGACTCTCCCCACTGCGCATGCGCGGGAAACTGACAGCGGCCGCTGACGCTCCCGCGCGTGCGCCGCATTTCCGCGCCAGCTGGCGGGGCAACAAACGCCAGCTGGCGGGGCGGAAATCCCTCCGGCGCCGGCCTAGCCCCTCAATGTTGGGGCTAGGCCGCCAAAGACGCAGAGCATTCCGCACCTTTGGGCCGGCGCGATTCCCGTCTGATTGGCGCCGTGTTTGGCGCCAGTCGGCGGACATCGCGTCGTTGGGGGAGAATTTCGCCCCCCATCTTCATTTTAAAGGTAAGGGGCGCGATTCGCCACTCCCACGTCGAAGTGGCCGCGCCGTCGTGAATGCCGTTGAGGTTCACGACGGCGCGGAACGGCCCCGGTCCCGACCGATTCAGGGCCCGACAATGGGCCAGTATCGGGGCCGCGTCATCTACACGCGCCCGGCCTTGTCGCCACGTAAAAGCGGCGCCGCATAGATGACGCGGCCGGCGCCACATAACGGGCGTCATCTGCGCATGCGCGGGTTGGCCGGCGCCAAGAAGATGGGGGATGGATCTTGCGGGGCCGCGGAAGGAAGGAGGTCCTCCTTCAGAGAGGACGGCCCGACGATCGGCGGGCACCGATCGGGGGCCACCCTACATTCCAGGTAAAGCCCGGTGCAGGATCCCCCCTCGCCCCCCCACAGGCCGCCCCCCCAGTGTTCACGCACCGCCCACGACTGCAGCGACCAGGTGTGGACGGCGCCGTGGGGAACCCGCTGTTTTGGCCTGGCCGCTCGGCCCATCCGGGCCTCAGAATAGCGGGGGTGCCGGAGAATCACCATTTTCAGTGTCTCCGCCGATTCTCCGGCCTGCGGCCCGCGAAACTCGACCGGGCCATTCCCGCCGCTTGGGAGAATCGCGGGAGGGCGTCGGACCGGCGTCCCCGGAAATCTTGTCGGCCCAGGCGATTCTCCCAACCGGCGTGGGAGTGGAGAATCGCGCCCAAGGTTTATAAGATGAAATGAGTAGGAATATGAAGGCTTGATCGATAGTTTGTGAGACACGATCAATTACACAGAGACGAGAGTTGGATGGAATCGAAGCTTTATTACACTGAGATGTGTGGCCTCCTCCAGCAGCTGGCGAAATGGCTGCTGTACGGGGAGCACACATATTTATACTCCGCCTACTGGGCGGAGCCAGCAGGCAGGGAACTACCCCCATACCTGTAGTGCAGGGGCCTTACCACAAAGCACCTAATATATGAAATGAAAATCGCTTATTGTCACGAGTAGGCTTCAATGAAGTTACTGTGAAAAGCCCCTAGTCGCCACATTCCGGCGCCTGTTCAGGGAGGCTGGTACGGGAATTGAACCATGCTGCTGGCCTGCCTTGGCCTGCCTTAAAAGCCAGCGATTTAGCCCACTGTGCTAAACCAGCCCCAGATATAGATATCAGTGGTGACTACCACATTCACCCCCTGTTAAAATTGAGTCCGGCGGGGGGGGCAGTGGGGAACTATGTACAAGTAGATGTTTTAAAGTATAGAAAAAAAATCGAGTCCAGCGGGGATGGAGGAGGATTATGCTGAAGGATGATGTTTTTTTTTAAGAGCCCCGATCAAGTTACAGGTTCAGTCGGCCCGGAGCCTTGATCTGCCGTTGGGAGCGCCGCAGTGATGGCGGTGATTCCGGTGTCGGTCTGGTCTTCGGTGACTCTGGGAGCGTGCCGAAATCCTCGTCATCATCGGGCGTGGGCAGGGCTGGGGGAGGGGAGGGTGGCGCCGGGCCGGAGGGGTGTGTGTGTGTGGAACCTGCTGGTGCCAGGTCCCTGAGGGAGACAGTATCTTGTCGGCCATCGGGGTACACCATGTAGGCGTACCGTGGGTTGATGTGGAGTAGCTGTACCCTCTCAACCTTGTCCACCTTGTGGTGTCGTACGTGCTTACGGAGGAGTACGGGTCCTGGAGCTGCGAGCCAAGTCGGGAGCGACACCCCAGAGGTGGACTTCCTGGGGAAGGCAAAGAGACATTCATGGGGTGTGTCGTTAGTCGCAGTGCATCGGAGCGACCGAATGGAGTGCAGTGCATCAGGGAGGTCCTCCTGCCAACGGGAGGCCGGGAGATTTCTGGACCGTAGGGCCAGCTGGACGGCCCTCCATACCGTCCCATTCTCCCTCTCCACCTGCCCATTTCCCCGGGGGTTGTAGCTGGTCGTCCTGCTCGAGGCGATACCCTTGTTGAGCAGGAACTGACGCAGCTCATCATCATGAATGAGGATCCCCTGTCGCTGTTGACGTAGGCGGGGAAACCGAACAGAGCGAAGATAGAGTTGAGGGCTTTGATGACGGTGGCAGACGTCATGTCGGGGCATGGGATGGCGAAGGGGAATCTGGAATATTCATCGACCACACTGAGGAAGTATGTGTTATGGTCGGTGGAGGACAAGGCCCTTTGAAGTCCACACTGAGGCGTTCAGAGGGGCGGGAGGCCTTCACCAGGCGCGCGCGGTCTGGCTGGTAGAAGTGCGGTTTGCACTCCGCACAGACTTGGCAGTCTCTGGTGATTGCCCTGACTTCCTTGACGGAGTTGGGCAGATTGCGGGCCTTGATGAAGTCGTACTGTAGCCACCTAAATTGGCCAACTCCCGATTTAAAATGGCGAACGGCAAAGGCTGATGGGAAAGTCAACCAACACAGACAGAGTCGATTTCGGCGGCGAGAGAGCAGCTGGTGAGTCAGTTTCAGCGGGAGCATTGCGGAAGGAGGTTGCTGGGAGGTAAGTCAACCTTTAAAAGCACTTGTCTTTGCAGGGGCAGGCCAGTCGATTTCGGCGGCGTGAGAGCAGCTGGTTAGTCAGTTTCAGCGGGAGCATTGCGGAAGGAGGGTGCTGGGAGGTAAGTCAACCTTTAAAAGCACTTGTCTTTGCAGGGGCAGGCCAGTCGATTTCGGCGGGAGTGGAGCTGGCTGGTTGGTCAATTTCAGCAGGAGCTGAGAATTTTTCTTTTTTTTTTAAAATTAGCTTTTTAGGCGGGATCAGGAAGTCGACCCGCGGACGTCTGGGAAGACCCTCACCGATAAATTCTGGTGGAGAGGAAACCCGAGACACTACACGTGTAGTGTCTCCCACCCGCCCTCCTCCTCTAACCTAATAATAAAACCCATTGGTCTGAGGTAAGTACCATATTTTTATTATATTATTATTATTTTTTATAAAAATTTAATTTAGTTGTTAGCCACATCTTGGTAGAAAGTTAGAGGAATGGCAGGGAAGGGAGTGCAATGTTCCTCCTGTAGGATGTTTGAGGTGAGGGATGCAGTTAGTGTCCCTGCTGATTTTACCTGCAGGAAGTGCTGCCATCTCCAGCTCCTCCAAGACCGAGTTAGGGAACTGGAGCTGGGGTTGGAAGAACTTCGGATCATTCGGGAGGCAGAAGGGGTCATAGATAGCAGCTTCAGGGAATTAGTTACACCAAAGATTGGAGATAGGTGGGTAACTGTAAGAGGGACTGGGAAAAAACAGTCAGTGCAGGGATCCCCTGCGGTCGTTCCCCTGAGAAACAAGTATACCGCTTTGGATACTTGTGGGGGGGACGACTTACCAGGGGTAAGCCATGGGGTACGGGCCTCTGGCACGGAGTCTGTCCCTGTTGCTCAGAAGGGAAGGGGGGAGAGGAGCAGAGCATTAGTAATTGGGGACTCTATAGTCAGGGGCACAGATAGGAGATTTTGTGGGAGCGTGAGAGACTCACGTTTGGTATGTTGCCTCCCAGGTGCAAGGGTACGTGATGTCTCGGATCGTGTTTTCCGGGTCCTTAGGGGGGAGGGGGAGCAGCCCCAAGTCGTGGTCCACATTGGCACCAACGACATAGGTAGGAAAGGGGACAAGGATGTCAGGCAGGCTTTCAGGGAGCTAGGATGGAAGCTCAGAACTAGAACAAACAGAGTTGTTATCTCTGGGTTGTTGCCCGTGCCACGTGATAGTGAGATGAGGAATAGGGAGAGAGAGCATTTAAACACGTGGCTACAGGGATGGTGCAGGCGGGAGGGTTTCAGATTTTTGGATAACTGGGGCTCTTTCTGGGGAAGGTGGGACCTCTACAGACAGGATGGTCTACATCTGAACCTGAGGGGCACAAATATCCTGGGGGGGGAGATTTGTTAGTGCTCTTTGGGGGGGTTTAAACTAATGCAGCAGGGGCATGGGAACCTGGATTGTAGTTTTAGGGTAAGGGGGAATGAGAGTATAGAGGTCAGGAGCACAGATTTGATGTCGCAGGAGGGGGCCAGCGTTCAGGTAGGTGGTTTGAAGTGTGTCTACTTCAATGCCAGGAGTATACGAAACAAGGTAGGGGAACTGGCAGCGTGGGTTGGTACCTGGGACTTCGATGTTGTGGCCATTTCGGAGACATGGATAGAGCAGGGACAGGAATGGATGTTGCAGGTTCCGGGGTTTAGGTGTTTTAGTAAGCTCAGAGAAGGAGGCAAAAGAGGGGGAGGTGTGGCGCTGCTAGTCAAGAGCAGTATTACGGTGGCGGAGAGGATGCTAGATGGGGACTCTTCTTCCGAGGTAGTATTGGCTGAAGTTAGAAACAGGAAAGGAGAGGTCACCCTGTTGGGAGTTTTTTATAGGCCTCCTAATAGTTCTAGGGATGTAGAGGAAAGGATGGCGAAGATGATTCTGGATATGAGCGAAAGTAACAGGGTAGTTATTATGGGAGACTTTAACTTTCCAAATATTGACTGGAAAAGATATAGTTCGAGTACAATAGATGGGTCGTTTTTTGTACAGTGTGTGCAGGAGGGTTTCCTGAAACAATATGTTGACAGGCCAACAAGAGGCGAGGCCACGTTGGATTTGGTTTTGGGTAATGAACCAGGCCAGGTGTTGGATTTGGAGGTAGGAGAGCACTTTGGGGACAGTGACCACAATTCGGTGACGTTTACGTTAATGATGGAAAGGGATAAGTATACACCGCAGGGCAAGAGTTATAGCTGGGGGAAGGGCAATTATGATGCCATTAGACGTGACTTGGGGGGGATAAGGTGGAGAAGTAGGCTGCAAGTGTTGGGCACACTGGATAAGTGGGGCTTGTTCAAGGATCAGCTACTGCGTGTTCTTGATAAGTATGTACCGGTCAGACAGGGAGGAAGGCGTCGAGCGAGGGAACCGTGGTTTACCAAGGAAGTGGAATCTCTTGTTAAGAGGAAGAAGAAGGCCTATGTGAAGATGAAGTGTGAAGTTTCGGTTGGGGCGATGGATAGTTACAAGGTAGCGAGGAAGGATCTAAAGAGAGAGCTAAGACGAGCAAGGAGGGGACATGAGAAGTATTTGGCAGGAAGGATCAAGGAAAACCCAAAAGCTTTCTATAGGTATGTCAGGAATAAGCGAATGACTAGGGAAAGAGTAGGACCAGTCAAGGACAGGGATGGGAAATTGTGTGTGGAGTCTGAAGAGATAGGCGAGATACTAAATGAATATTTTTCGTCAGTGTTCACTCAGGAAAAAGATAATGTTGTGGAGGAGAATGCTGAGCCCCAGGCTAATAGAATAGATGGCATTGAGGTACGTAGGGAAGAGGTGTTGGCAATTCTGGACAGGCTGAAAATAGATAAGTCCCCGGGACCTGATGGGATTTATCCTAGGATTCTATGGGAGGCCAGGGAAGAGATTGCTGGACCTTTGGCTTTGATTTTTATGTCATCATTGGCTACAGGAATAGTGCCAGAGGACTGGAGGACAGCAAATGTGGTCCCTTTGTTCAAAAAGGGGAGCAGAGACAACCCCGGCAACTATAGACCGGTGAGCCTCACGTCTGTAGTGGGTAAAGTCTTGGAGGGGATTATAAGGGACAAGATTTATAATCATCTAGATAGGAATAATATGATCAGGGATAGTCAGCATGGCTTTGTGAAGGGTAGGTCATGCCTCACAAACTTTATCGAGTTCTTTGAGAAGGTGACTGAACAGGTAGACGAGGGTAGAGCAGTTGATGTGGTGTATATGGATTTCAGCAAAGCGTTTGATAAGGTTCCCCACGGTAGGCTATTGCAAAAAATACGGAGGCTGGGGATTGAGGGTGATTTAGAGATGTGGATCAGAAATTGGCTAGCTGAAAGAAGACAGAGGGTGGTGGTTGATGGGAAATGTTCAGAATGGAGTACAGTCACAAGTGGAGTACCACAAGGATCTGTTCTGGGGCCGTTGCTGTTTGTCATTTTTATCAATGACCTAGAGGAAGGCGCAGAAGGGTGGATGAGTAAATTTGCAGACGATACTAAAGTCGGTGGTGTTGTCGATAGTGTGGAAGGATGTAGCAGGTTACAGAGGGATATAGATAAGCTGCAGAGCTGGGCTGAGAGGTGGCAAATGGAGTTTAATGTAGAGAAGTGTGAGGTGATTCACTTTGGAAGGAATAACAGGAATGCGGAATATTTGGCTAATGGTAAAGTTCTTGAAAGTGTGGATGAGCAGAGGGATCTAGGTGTCCATGTACATAGATCCCTGAAAGTTGTCACCCAGGTTGATAGGGTTGTGAAGAAGGCCTATGGAGTGTTGGCCTTTATTGGTAGAGGGATTGAGTTCCGGAGTCGGGAGGTCATGTTGCAGCTGTACAGAACTCTGGTCCGGCCGCATTTGGAGTATTGCGTACAGTTCTGGTCACCGCATTATAGGAAGGACGTGGAGGCTTTGGAGCGGGTGCAGAGGAGATTTACCAGGATGTTGCCTGGTATGGAGGGAAAATCTTATGAGGAAAGGCTGACGGACTTGAGGTTGTTTTCGTTGGAGAGAAGAAGGTTAAGAGGAGACTTAATAGAGGCATACAAAATGTTCAGGGGGTTTGATAGCGTGGACAGTGAGAGCCTTCTCCCGCGGATGGATATGGCTGGCACGAGGGGACATAACTTTAAACTGAGGGGTAATAGATATAGGACAGAGGTCAGAGGTAGGTTCTTTACGCAAAGAGTAGTGAGGCCGTGGAATGCCCTACCTGCTACAGTAGTGAACTCGCCAACATTGAGGGCATTTAAAAGTTTATTGGATAAACATATGGATGATAATGGCATAGTGTAGGTTAGATGGCTTTTGTTTCGGTGCAACATCGTGGGCCGAAGGGCCTGTACTGCGCTGTATTGTTCTATGTTCTATGTTCTATAAACCAGCGGCTGCAGGTTTGCTGTGTATTTAACTCTGTAAAGCCCAGACAGCATCGATACCAGCGACCATCAGCATTATAATGTAGCAGCCATCTACATACTAATGAGCAATCCCCGGGAACAATAGCAACATTTGGGACACACAAAACTAAGCCAGACTCCCCGGCGCCAGCAGGAGCCAACACAAAAGAGATTAACGAGCACCTCAAGACCGCCCATCGATCAGTGAACCGCTCCAGTATTGGAGAAATCGAACCAAGCGATTGGAACGAGGTCCAATCACCTGGAACCAGGTACAGGGTCCGCCCCGAAAGGTGGGAAGCCCCTGGGCACTATAAAGTTAAGCCCCCAAGTTCAACTCGCTCTCTTCGTCCTGCCCGCGTCACCCAGCAACGCGAACCAACCTTGACCGTGACCGGTGCAGCTGCCGCCGAGAGAAGTAAGTCTTAATTCAACGCTCGCTACGAGATAGGCGCTCCTAGCTACCAATCCGTACCAACTTCGAATCCCGCAGGCTCAGAACCCGAACGAAAGGCCATTTGTTCCCCTGACCTGGTGGGCCAGTCCGAAGTTAAGTATGGGCCTGTTAGTTATAGAAGTAGCTTAGACGTAGAATTTGTGCATGAGTAGCGATTACTGTGTATAATAAATGTGCTTTGATTTGAATCTTACTAATCGGTGTATTGAGTTATTGATCATTACTTGGACTTGAACCTTGTGGCGGTATCATAAAGATACCTGGCGACGCATGAACAAAGGTAATAAAACAGAGCAATTGAACCAACCGGAAAGTTAGCAACAGTACAAACGTGTGACTCCCGGGTGACAAAGGTTGTCGTGCAGAGTCCGGAGTCGGTCCACCAGCGAGCTGGCACATGTACCTCGGGATAGGGCATCGGGGGGCTCGTTGAGCTTACCTGGGCGATACAAAATTTTGTAATTGTAGGTGAAGAGCTCGATCCTCCGCCTCAAGATTTTATCGTTCTGGCTCTTGCCCCGCTGTGTGTTGTTAAACATGAAAACTACCGACCGTTGGTCAGTGAGGAGAGTGAATCTCCTGCCGGCCAGGTGCCTCCAATGCCGCACCGCTTCAACGATGGTTTGGGCCTGTTTTTTGACGGAGGAATGCCGAATTTCGGATGCATGAAGGGTGCGGGAAAAGAATGCCGTGGGCCTGTCTGCCTGGTTGAGGGTGGCGGCTAGAGCGACGTCTGATGCATCGCTCTCGACTTGAAATGGTAACGTCTCGTCGACTGCGTGTATCGCGGCCTTGGCGATGTCAGCCTTAATACGGTTGAAGGCCTGGTGAGCCTCGGCCATTAGGGGAAAAAGAGTGGATTGAATGAGTGGGCGGGCCTTGTCTGCTTAATTTGGGACCCACTGGGCGTAGTAAGAAAAGAACCCCAGGCAACGTTTGAGGGCCTTGGGGCAGTGGGGGAGGGGGCGTTCCATGAGGGGGCGCATGCTGTCGGCATCGGGCCCCAGAACTCCGTTCTGGACCACATAGCCAAGGATGGCTAAGCAGTTTGTGCTGAACACGCACTTCTCCTTGTTGTAGTGAGGTTGAGGAGAGTAGCGGTGTGGAGAAATTTAGCAAGGTTGGCATCGTGGTCCTGCTGATCGTGGCCGCAGATGGTGACATTGTCTAGGTACGGGAAGGTGGCCCGCAACCCGTACCGGTCAACCATTCGGTTCATCTCTCTTTGGAAGACCGAGACCCTGTTGGTGACGCCAAAGGGAACCCTAAGAAAGTGGTAAAGGCGGCCGTCTGCCTCGAAGGCAGTGTATGGGCGGTCCACCTTGCGGATGGGGAGCTGGTGGTAGGCGGATTTTAGGTTGACAGTTGAGAAGACCCGGTAGTGTGCAATCTGATTGACCATATCAGATATGCGTGGGAGGGGGTACGCGTCGAGCTGCGTGTACCTGTTGATGGTCTGACTGTAGTCCATGACCATTCTGTGTTTCTCCCCAGTTTTCACCACTACCACTTGGGCTCTCCAGGGGCTGTTGCTGGCCTCGATGATGCCTTCCCGAAGCAGTCGCTGGACTTCAGACCTGATGAAGGTCCTGTCCTGGGCGCTGTACCGTCTGCACCTGGTGGCGACGGGTTTGCAATCTGGGGTTATGTTTGTAAATAGGGAAGGTGGGCCGGCTTTTAGGGTCGCAAGGCCGCACACATTAAGGGGTGGTAGGGGCCCGCCGAATTTCAGTTAGGCTCTGGAGGTTGCACTGGAAGTCCAGGCCGCGCAGAGGTTGGGGAGGACGTATAGGTGGAAGCCGCTGAACTCCACGCCCTGGACAGTGAGATTTGCTCTGCAGTACCCCCGGATCGCCACGGACTGGGACCTGGAGGCCAGGGAGATTTTCTGGTTGGCGGGGTGTACCGCGAGGGAGTAGCGCCTTACCACATTGGGATGGATGAAGCTCTCAGTGCTCCCGGAGTCCAGCAGGCAGGAGATCTCATGGCCATCGATTTTCACGTTGGTGGAGGCCGTTGCTAGGTTGCGTGGGTGGGACTGGTCAATCGTGACCAAGGCGAGACGCGGCTGGTCGTCGATGGTGGCAGACGATGTGGTGCCCGGGGGTCATGGATCCTGGTACGATGGCAGCGCCCAAAGGCCGCACGTGTCGTGGGGGAAACAAGATGGCGACGCCTGATGATCCTGGTGAGGACAAAGTGGCGGCGCCCACGGGCCGCATGTGATGGGGGTCGAACAAGATGGCGGCGCCCATGGGCCGCACGTGATGGGGGTCGAACAAGATGGCGGCGCCCACGGGCCGCACGTGGTCCGGGGAGGGGAAGATGGCGGCGCCCACTGGCCGTACGTAGGGGAGGTCGGAACAATAGCGGCGACTGCGCGGGCCTGGCACACCGCAGTGAAGTGTCCCTTCTTGTCGTAGGCCTTGCAAAGGGCGCTCCGGGCCGGGCAGCGTTGTCGGGGGTGTTTTGGCTGCCCACAGCTGTAACATTTGGGACTCCCGGGGTTGGTTGGCTGCAGCGCGGCACAGACGTGGGGTTGGCTGAGTGGGGTCCCCGTTGGGGCGGCTGTCTGCGGAGTCTACGATGCGTAGGAGGGGTGGGCCGCACGGCCGGGGGTGTAGGCCTGGATGTTGCGCGAAGCGACCGTCAGCGAGAGCGCTAGCTTTTTGGTTGCCGCAAAGTCGTGCGTGGCCCCTTCTAAGAGGCGCTGGCGGATGTAATCCGACCCTATCCCCGTAACAAAAGCGTCTCTCATGAGCAGGTTCGAGTGTTCCGTGGCCGAGACACCCTGACAGTCACAGTCTCTGACTAGGGGAATTAGAGCACGCCAGAAACCTTCCACTGACTCACCAGGAAGTTGACCACGAGTGGAGAGGATGTGTCTGGCGTAGAGCCTGTTAGTCCGCTGAGCGTAGTTTTCCTTCAGTAGCGCCATGGCTCCGTCGTAGTTCGGCGCGTCCTGGATAAGCGGAGAGACGTTGGAGCTCAGCCGTGTGTAGAGGATCTGAATCTCCTGAGCTCCCGGAATTGGGTCTGGTGCAGACCTGATGCAAGCTTCGAAACAGGCTAGCCAATGTTCAAAGTCCTTTTTGGCGTTGCCTGATTGCGGATCCAGCTGCAGGCGATCCGGCTTGATCCGGAGGTCCATCTTCTGAAAACTTTAGTGTAATAAATTGATGCGCGATCAATCGCACAAAGACGAGAGTTGGATGGAATCGAAGCTTTATTACACTGAGATGTGTGGCCTCCTACAGCAGCTGGTGAAATGGCTGCTGTACGAAGAGCACACATATTTATACTCCGCCTACTGGGCGGAGCCAGCAGGCAGGGAACTACCCCCATATCTGTAGTACAGGGCCTTACCACAAAGCACCTAATATATACATCAGTGGTGACTACCACAGTTTGCATTTATATAGCGCCTTTCTTGGCTTCAGATTGTCTCAGAGAGCTTTCCAGACAGCGAAAGGCTTTTGAAGTATGATCACTATAATAATGTTGGAAACTGTCAGTTAATTTGCTCAGAAAGCTCCCACAAACAGCAGCGTGATCATGAACAGATCATTTGTCTTCTTTTCAGTGACGTTGATTGAGGGACAGTCAGTGTCCAGAGCACCGGGCGATCTCCCCTCTGCTTCCAACACGGAGGAGGGATCCTTAGCATTCGCCCAAGAGGGCGCACAATGGGCAGTGTCACGCTGCTATTGAGAAAGAACCGACTATATTTTGTGTTTATATAGTGCCTTCAAAACAAAGGGATAAACGCCCAATCCCGAGCAGTAACTGGTCACAGGACCAGCGAAACCATTGCTGAGGTTCGGAAGGGGCGATCAAAAGCTTGGTCAAAGAGCTAGGTTTTCAGGAAAGAGACAAGAGTGGCAGAGCGCGAGAGAGAGAGAGAGAGGGGGGGGGGAGGGGCAGAGAGATTTAGGAAGGGAATTTCAGAGTTGAAGGCACAGCTGCCAAAGATTGAGTGATTACAATTGGAGATGTTAAGTGACGGGACTCGGAGGAGTGCAGAGAACACGGAGGCTTGTGGGCCTGGGGAAGGTTACAAATATAGGCAGGGGTAAGGCCATGAAGGGTTTGAGTGTTGGTCTGAGCATGGTATGATCACCTTCCCTCGGTTAGAGGCTGAATACTCAGGTCCTGATTGCAAATTGGTGATTCCCACTGATTGGGCACCACGGCCTTGGACAGCAGAGCGGGAGATCATTCGGCCCACCTTGCCCATGCCAGCTTCCTGCTGAAGCATTCTAAAACGGCATCGCAATGTCAGTCATTGCTCAGTGACAACATTCTTGCCTCAGAGTTGGAAAGTTGTGTGTTTAGTCTCCATTACAGACTCACACACCCAGCACAATACTGAAGGAGTGCTGCATTGTTGGAGTTCCTTCTTTTAGATAAGGTGGTCCCAAGGCCTCATCGGGGGATGCGAAAGACCCCATGGGTTCCCTTTTGAAGAAGCTGTACCTTGTGTCTTGGGCCAAAGTATACGTAGCACCGTCAATATGACGTGAGGCAGGTTGAGGTAATGTCAATTGAAGGCTTTATTAAGCAGAACTTTATCCCCAGCAGCGTGGTTACAGAATGCAGCTGCTGAGGGAAATGGAGGGAAAAACTGGGTTCTTATACCAGCATTTCTGGGTGGAGTCCAGTCGGTGGCATCCCTCCACCAATAGCCTGTCGACACGTGGTGTACTGTATTACCCCTAATACATACCACCACAGTATATCCATCACCAAACACAGGTGATCTGGTCAATATCACATGGGCCTGAATTTTGTGCTCACCGTGGGCACATAATTGGCCGGTCTGGAAGCAGCCACGTGTTTGCTTCTGCCCGTGAGTGAAGGGACAGGCTAATTTCACATTGGATGCCCAACCAAGGGCCGGCCGGTGTGAAATATGGCCGGACATTGGTGCATCAATGTCTGCAGTGGGCGTGAGAGTCCGGTCCAATGGTGATCCAAAGAGGAGGCTTAAAACAATCCTAGGCAGCTCCCTCAGAGGAGGAGAAGTTTCACAACCTTGCAGAAGCAATTGGCCTCAGCGCCCGCTGCGTGCTGAAAGTGGGAGGGTAGTGCCCCTTGGACTGAGATGGAGGCCAAGACCTGGCGGCCTAGCTGACGGAGGGTTGAACCAATGCCTCCCTGGTGTTCCAGCTCCCTGAAGGTTCATCAAGGCTGCCCCCACGTCCTCTCCGTCTGCCTGCCCGGACTCCTCATCATGTGGAGTCTTCCTCCTTGTGGTAGGTGGAGATGCCTCAATGTCCTCACCACAGAGTGGGTTCCCCCCGCCCCGCCTTGCCAGTGCCAGACTGTGCAGAGTGCAGCAGACCACGGCGATAAGTGACACTCGCCCTGGAGGGTATTGAAGGGCCCCCCTAGGAACGGTTCAGACAGTGGAACCTCATCTTCAATAGCCCGACTGACGTCTGAATCATCGCCATTGTGGTGACAGGACTACGATTGTGCCTCTCTTCTGCCTCTGTCCGAGGGTGCTGGAGTGGTGTCCTGAGCCACCTTTTCAATGGATACCCTTTGTCACCTAGCAACCAACCATCCAACTGAGCTGGAACCACAAAGAGCCTTGGCACCTTGGGAGTGTCGCAGGACACGGGGATCATGGAAGCTGGCAGGGTTCCTCGCACTGACTGGCTGAAGCTGAGTCCTCTGGTGATGTAATATCTGCACATTCACAAAGTGATAACACTTGCTGTTCACAAAGGTTCCTGGTTGACCCACTGCCACCTTTATGGCCACGTGGGTGCAGTCTGGGGTACCCTGGATGCGGGGGAACCCTCCAATTGCTGCAAAGCCTCCACCTCGCTCAGCCTGGCTGGCTTGGTCCGTGCGGTAATGGAGGAGAGAGAGGGCCTGTGGAACCAGAGCAGCAGCTACAAGCTTGACCCAGCAAAGGGAAGCTGATTGGGACACTCCGCACAGTGACCTCACTGACCCCTGGAAACTTCCGGATGCATAAAAATAGAGCGCAACTGTGACCTTCAGAAGCACTGGCATTGGGTGTCCACCCCACAGTGGCCCAATCATGCGGCATGATGATGCCGCTGTTTCCCTAGAGAGGCGGAGCCTCCCTGCAGCACTGGACCTCGGACACGTTGAGGTAGCTGGATCGCTGCCTGTACACTCTGGCGGCAGGATAGTGGCGCGATCTCTGCCGTCTGCCGCCTTGTCTCTCTGCTGTTCCTACACCCCCAGCGCCTCTCCTCCCACATTTCTCGCCCTGTGATGCTGCCGGCAGACACCCGCCCTCCTCTCCCTTCGGCCCGTCTCTCCCTCAGAGGGGGAGCTGCCCTGAGCGGAGTCAGGTGGCAGCGCCCGGCGGACTGAACGCTGCAATCGGCAGAAACGCTGCAGCAGAATTTCCAGAGCAAAGGAGTCCTCGGGTCAAAGTTAACAAAGAAAATGTGCCGGAAGAAACCAGAGGACAAGTCTGAAATCTCAACATTGACACCGCAGCAAATTGTAACCTCAGCTGCTCACAACTCGCGCAGGGGGTGCTCCAGCCCGCGCTCATCCCGTCCTTGGTTGAGAAAACTGAAAAACGGGCAATGGAAACGTCCCGTGGATGAGACTTTTAACCCCTTTACCTGGCTGACTGATGATCGGCAGGTAAGCAGACGACTCCCGCTGAATGAAATATCGCGTGAGTGCATGCCCAACATTTCCTCGCGCGGTTTCATGCGCCATTAGGTCCGGCGCTCCTGCCTCTCCAACATAAAATTCTGTCCATGTTGTTTGTGAGAGTTTGCCGTGTGCAGATTGGCCTCTGTGTTTCTTACATTACGCCAGTAACTACACTTGAGAACTTTTCACGTGACCAGGATAGTTCTGAGGTTATGAGAGTCACTGTAAAACGCAAAATCTATCCTTATATAGAAATCAGGCTTTCAGGATCAATATTTCTCAATTTAAGGAAGAAAATGGGAGTCATTTTGGACAGCACGAGCTCCCAGACAGCAACAAGATGAATAACGTTTAATGTATTTTTGATTGGCAGAGGAATGTTGGCCAGTCAGAATCCTCCCTCGGACGCCGGGTTTTTATTAAGACCCAGGAAGCCGAGCGGTGAGGTGAAGTCGATTTATTAACGGTCACAAAAAGTCTGCCTACGGCAACAAATATATTTACAGAGTAAAGCCCCATTGGGGCAGCCAACATGCCGGTCCCTGTTCAGGCCGCCCTTTGTTATGACAACCAGCTTGGCACCCACTAGCGGGGAAACTCATATTCCATGAGTCACATGGGGAGATAAATCAGGGTATCCCCATGGGTCTCGTGGGGGTTATTGCGCCCCTCCCCCCACCCCCCTCCCCTCCAAAGTCCCCTCTGCCATTATCTGAGGAGGCCTTCGGCACACTTTATACACCGTTTTGCCACTCAGAGAATCATAGAACTTACAATGCAGAAGGAGGCCATTCGGCCCACCGAGTCTGCACCGGCCCTTGGAAAAAGCACCCTGTCCAAGCCCGCCCTATCCCCGTAACCCAGTAACCCAGTAACCCCCACCCAACCTTTTTGGACACCAAGGGCAGTTTTTCATGGCCCAATCCACCTAACCTGCACGTCTTTGGGCTGTGGGAGGAAACCGGAGCACCCGGAGGAAACCCACGCACACACACGGGGAGAACGTGCAGACTCCGCACAGACAGTGACCCAAGCCGGGAATCGAACCTGGGACCTTGGTGCTGTGAAGCAACAGTGCTAACCACTGTGCTGCCGTGCCGTCAGGTGTTATTTAGCGGTTTGTAGGCCACATTTTCCGAGACAATCTCTGCCGGGGATTGAGCTCTGGACACGCGTTGCCTGTGAGCGTGGACGCTTCGGTCTCCATCTCTGAGTATAGCCTGGGCTCTGGACCACAGCAGGTTGCATCCCTTCGGCTAAGTAGTGGTCCATGAGGCAGTGGAGGTACCGATGTCCCTGGCCGGACATCCTCTGAGGCATCCCCTGAGATGGGCTCTTTTAAGATGGTTGATGTACTTACACAAGGTCTTCTCTTGGGTCTTGACATTGTAAGATATGGGCCCCGTTTTCTCCCACACAATCCCCCAGAGCCAAAGGGCACCAACTGCGAAATTCCGGACGTGAATAGCGTTCCCCAGTCGAAAACACCTTCCCAGTATAAACATCCTTCCTCTTTATTCCCTTAATTCCCATTTCTTTTACGTTTATGTTATTATTTTTGATCCATGGACATGTATCATTAAGGCAAGCAGCAGAATTCAGAAGTTACCGGAGAGGACACTCTGGTGGTCTCAGCTGGTTTGAACAGGAGCTTCAGACTTGTCAACACCAGACAGAGAGGTGGGGTGGGACTCAGTTTGATTGATTGGCTGATGGTGAATGAATTGGTCCAAATGGCCGTACTCTGCCCAGTAACATGTGATGAAAATGAAAATCGCCTATTGTCACAAGTAGGCTTCAATGAAGTTACTGTGAAACGCCCCTAGTCGCCACATTCCGGCGCCTGTTCGGGGAGGCTGGTACGGGAATTTAACCGTGCTGCTGGCCTGCCTTGGTCTGCTGTCAAACCCAGCGATTTAGCCCAGTGCTAAACCAGCCCATTTCAATGGTGTGGTGATTGGATCCTATCCCATTGGAATGATTTTCAGAGTCCCAAGGAGTTTCAGTCTGTCTACTAAGTATGCCATGTTCAAGTCAAATGCTGCCTTGATGTCAAGTGCCATCACTCTCACCTCACTGCTGGAGTTCAGTTCTTTTGTCCATGCTTGAAGCAGCACCCAATCAGGGGTTACACCTTTTTAAAGGGATGGTAGCTTTGGGATTCCTTCTCCTTCTGGAGTTCTCTGGCCAAAGGCAGGCCGGGCTCACAGCACCACAATCTCCAACAAGCGTACGGCAAGAATGTCGGTCCTGAATTCGCTCCAGCCGGGGCGGGGGTTGAACCAGCTGCTGTTGGCACCAATGTGATTGACGCCAACCATCCAGCCAACCCAGCCCTTGGAGGAGCCTGAGTTGCTGTGGCCATGTACACCTTTGCACGTACGTTATGGCCTGGAGTTAAGAGTAGTGATGGTGGAGGCTCCGATTTCCTTCCATCACACGGCTGACCAGGATGAGGATTAAAACCTTTCAGGGATTGAGGGCCAAGTCGGTTGACCCCCATTACGGGTCCTTTGTGGCCATCAGTCCCTGGAGAGGGGCTTTGCGCCTGGAGCTACTGGCTCCGAGGTTGGCACGCCACCCATTGTGCCACAAGGCCTCCCAATTTAGGAATTGCGGCCGAACATGCCGAATAAAAAGGGAGAAAGAAATGAAAAGAATGAAAGAATTGCCCTCATATATTTCACAATCCCATCCCAAGCCCCTTTACCATCAACAAAGCAAGTGTGGACAGTGTTGTACAGCGGGAAAGGTGGCAACGTCACACAGAAAACTCCCTTAAGGAGCAGGGCAACCGGATAATCTGGGGTGCTTTTTTAGTGACAGCGCTCGAGGGATGAATATTGGCCGGGGCACTGGGGAGAACTCCCTAGTGTTCTTTTTGAACACCGAGCAAGCCACACTTATTGGAAGCCTCCCAAGGAATATTTCCTTTCTGATTTAGAGGAATGGTACAGATTGTCCTGTTCTGCTGTAGATGTGCAGAGATTGACAGAGTGGGGGAGGATCAATTGTTTCACTGGGTTACAGCGAGTCTTAGCAAACAGACCTCTGCATGGGTGAGGAGCTGCCTCGGAACAAACTGTGACGCAGAGAACCACGTCTGTTAACTCGGTGTTAAAATATCTTCAGTTACATTAGCAGCGCAGCCTTGGGATTGAGTAGCTTTCTGTTTTACCTCTCACTCCTCTCCTGGAGTTGGGCAGAGATTCCTGTTTCGGGGCCTGGGGATATTCGACAGCCTGGGTGCAGTGGGTAGGCATTCGGTTGGTGGGTGGGTGGTCTCATAATTGTGGGGTGGTGAGGAGAGGGGGGGGTCTGGTGATTGTCAGCTATGGGCTTCTGCCCCTCCCACCCTAAATTCCTCCGTCAGTGTCAACTGTGGCTGAATGAGTCGCACTTTCACCAACAGCGAGTCAAATGGGTTGCAGCTTCCAGCGTGTCTCTGGATTCTTGAGAACACAGCCCAGGCGGATGCTCCGATACAGTACAGAGGGGCTGCACTTTTGGAAGTGGCATCATTTGGTAAAACTGTCTGGTCTGCCCTCCGAAGTGGTCAAAAGAAAATCCCACGCCCGCTATTCGGAACCGAGCAGGCGGAATCTCTCCCCCTCTGCGTGTCGATATTTAATCCTCACTAAAACCGGTTTTCTGGTCACCGTCACGTTTGAATATTTCGGGATCTTGTTGTGCGGGAAGCGCTTCTGCTCTCCCGAATGTTAAGACAGTGGCTACACTGCGAACATCCTTCATTGGTGGCCCACACATGGGTAGCAGACCATGCAGCCCTTTGAGTCACTACCTGCAGAGTACTTCGGGGAAGGTTATCTGCCGTCCTTTCCCGGCCTGGCCTACACGTGGCCCCAAACCCACAGCAATGTGGCTGACACTTAGGAATGAAACCGGATGCATCCCCCGTCATCGACCTTGGCCCTGGAGACCACAACAGCAAACCCAGCCGTCGACCCTGTGAAATCCTCCTTACTCATATCTGGGGGCTTGTGCCAAGGTTGGGAGAGGTCTCTCGCAGACTCGCCAAGTAACAGACTGACGTGGTCATACTCATGGAATCATACTCTCCAAGTTACTCACCATCCTGACCAGGAAATGTATCGCCATTCCTTTACTGTCGCTGGGTTAAAATCATGGCACTCCCTCCCCAACAGCACTGCGGGTGTACCTACACCTCAGGGACTGCAACAGTTCAAGACGGCAGCTCCCCACCACCTGCTCAAGGGTAACGAGGGGCTGGACACTAAGTGCTGGCCGAGCCAGCGAAGCCCACATTCCAGAATGTAATTTTTTTAAATCACCGCGCATCGCGATCATGGCTGACCCATATCTTATCTCCAATGAACTGCCTTGCTTCCATGTCCTTTTAGAATTAATCCTATTGGCACAATCTACTGGCCGTCTTGCGCCCGAATGGGGGATGCCGGTAGATGGCGGGAGATGCCAGAAGATCCTTCTTCCGGGATCTACCCAGCTCGCCACGTCTCGCGAGATCGCGTTAGATGGGGGGTTCTGAACCTCGCCCTTTGTGGCCGGGTTGAATATTTGGCAAATCTGCATATTAGAGTGACACAGGAAGCCTCTCCTCTAAAATACAACTCGCCTGATCTACCGAGACCCTGGGATTTAACCCCTTCACCCTGGAGACCTCAGGTGAGTGAGGTTCAGCGCTGGTTGCCACAAATGGGGACCAGACGGAATGGCACCCGGGTGGGGGAGGTCTCCCAGAGGATCGGAGGACCCCAGGTGGTTGCCCTCAGGGCAGGGTGGCATACTGGCACTGCTGGTGCCACCTGGGCACTCTGGCACTGCCACCTGGTGTGGCACTGCCAAGGAGCCCAGGTGGCGCTGCCAGGTTGGCATTTTTCCCTTGCCGGGGACTGGGCTCGGGGATGATCTGTACGTGTGAGGTGAGGTGTGGGGGGGGGGCCCGAGGACCCCCTTGCAGGTGAGTTGGGGGTTTGGGGGGGGGGGGGGGTTGAGCGATGGGGGCGCCATTTAAAAATGAAAAAGCGAACAGGATCAAGTGCGGCCTCGGCATGGAAATCCCCGCTGAGGCCCTGGATTGCAACACCTCGGTAGATAGCCTGGTGTTTCTTAGGCATTGCGAGAACTGGCAAACACATAGTGGAACGCGCTCGACGCGGGACTCGGTTGCAATTTGGTTAGACCGTGCCCTTTACCTAGCAAAACTCTATCGTCCTCTGATGTGACGTGATGAGGTGAGCTAGAGTCCATTGCTTTTAGTGGGAGAGAGTTCCACATTTCTACCTTCCTTTTCTGTGAAGAAGTGTTTCCCAACTTCCCGCTTTGTGGCCGGCCTCTGATTTTCCACTTTTTTCCCCATGTCCTGGACTCCCCCCACCCCGCGCCCCCTCCCCCCACCCCGCCGCCTCCTCCCCACCAGCAGGCCACTAGCAAATGTCAGGCAGGCCATTTCTGAACCTTCTAGATCGCAGAGGACACAAGCTTGGATTCTCCGGCCATTGCGATTCACTTGCTCCACCGGCAGCCCCCCCCCCCCCGCCCCTCCCCGTGGCATTCCTGGCGGCCTGGGGTGGGGTGGCTTGAATGGGAAATCCCACTGAAATGAAATGAAAATGAAATGAAAATCGCTTATTGTCACAAGTAGGCTTCAAATGAAGTTACTGTGAAAAGCCCCTAGTCGCCACATTCCGGCACCTGTTCGGGGAGGCTGGTACGGGAATTGAACCGTGCTGCTGGCCTGCGATTTAGCCCAGTGTGCTAAACTGAAAAGCGGCGGAAGCATAGGGCGAAATTCTCCGGTATCGGCGCGATGTCCGCCGACTGGCGCCCAAAACGGCGCAAATCAGTCGGGCATCGCGCCGCCCCAAAGGTGCGGAATGCTCCGCATCTTTGGGGGCCGAGCCCCAACCTTAAGGGGCTAGGCTGGCGCAGGACTAATTTCCACCCCGCCAGCTGGCGGAAAAGGCCTTTGGTGCCCCTCCAGCTGGCGCAGAAATGACATCTCCAGACGGTCGCCATGGTGGAGACCGTGGCGAAGGCGGAAGGGAAAGAGTGCCCCTACGGCACAGGCCCGCCCGCGGATCGGTGGGCCCCGATCGCGGGCCAGGCCACCGTGGGTGCACCCCCCGGGGCCAGATCGCCCCGCGCCCCCCCCCCAGGACCCCGGAGCCCGCCCGCGCCGCCTTGTCCCGCCGGTAAGGTAGGTGGTTTAATCTACGTCGGCGGGACAGGCATTTTAGCGGCAGGACTTCGGCCCATCCGGGCCGGAGAATCACGGGGGGGGGGGGGGGGGGGGGGCCCGCCAACCGACGCGGCGCGATTCCCTTCCCGCCGAATATCCGGTGCCGGAGAATTCGGCAACCGGCGGGAGCGGGATTCACGCCAGCCCCCGACGATTCTCCGACCCGGCGGGGGGGTCGGAGAATCTCGCCCACAGAATCCCACCGCCCACAGGTGGCGCGCTGCGGTTGGGGGGGGGCTGGAGAATCCCGCCCATAATCTCACAACAGGAACAACAATTTTTATTTTGATGATTCCCTTAACGTAACAAATCTTCCCAAGGCACTTCACAGGAGCATTATTAAACAAAGCGTAACCACCAAACCTCACGAGGAGTTCTTAAGTCAGGGCTTGGTCAAAGAAGAAGCTTTAAAGAGGGAGCGAATCTAGTTGGAAAGGGGGGGAAGGTTTTGGGGTCGGAATTCCAGAGTTTAGGGCCTAGTCAATAGCAGACACAGCCACCGATGGTGAGGTGATTCAGATTCCATAGAAATCTGGAATTTAAAATGTCGAACCATGACCATGAAGCCATTGGCGATCGTCGTAAAAACCCATCTGGTTCATTAATGCCCTTCCAGGAAGGAAATCTGCCGTCCTTACCCGGTCTGGCCTACATGTGACTCCAGACCCACAGCAATGTGGTTGTCTTTCAACTGCCCCCCTCAAGGGCAATTAGGGACGGGCAATAAATGCTGGCACAGCCTGCGATGCCCACCTCCATGAACGAATAAATAAAAAAGATTATTTTACGAGTAGCGGCCAGCCTCAATATGCAGGCAAGTGCAGCAGAAGATGTTCCTCCAGGAACGCTCAATGAACAGCGATCGTGTTGACTGACCGTTTGATCTATTGCTGAGGGGTTCAATGGGACAACTCCCCCGTTCTATTTTAAAATAATGCTGCGGGATCTTTTGAATCCACCTTAGTGGGGGTGGGTGGGAGAGGGGTGAGAGAGGGGAGAGGGGTGGGAGAGGGGAGGGGGGGGGGGGGTGGCATTGGTTTAACGTCACATCCAAAAGATGGCACCCTCGTCCGGCATATCAGGACTCCCTCTGTGCCGGCACTGGGAGGGTCGTCTCCTACGTTGCCTGCTCAGGCCTGGAACCATGCCTCAGGCAGAGTCACCGTCGGAAGAGGGAAAAGAAAATGCACGAGGGAGAGGAAAGGGAGGACAAAAGGAAAGAATATATTGTGTACATTGCGATTGAGCGGCCCATCCATTCTTTGTTTGCACTGCAGGTGTTTTAGCCGTTTGTGCTGTCTAGTACTGAGAGTTTCTTGTGCTGTACAGCGTGTTCCACTTAGCCTTGATTATGGTAAGGCAGGGTACAGGACGTCTGTACTTAATCAGAGGGAGATGCAGGAGACAGGACAGGTTAATTTGTGTTCAAGAAGAGGAGGAAATGCCCCCATTGATAAAAAAAAGTTAAATAATGCTCCGCCCAAATCTGTCTGAGGTTGCCAAGCAACCCAGGAAAGTCACACATTGTGGGTTTTTGTCCTGCTTTGACCTCCTGCACCGCACAGCTGGGGTGAGAAACAAAGGCCCACCTGCCTGCCTTCCTCGCAAACCCTTTCGGCAGTATTGTTTGTCGAGGTTTCACCTTTCCCTGCTGAAGTACTGACTCTCCACCTCTCTCGACCTTTGAGCCGAGGCAGCCCGGTGCTGGCAGCTATTTGACTGCGGAGGCACTGTAACCGATGCCGATCTTGCGTTTGTCCTGGTGTAGCTGAGTATCCAGCCCAGTGCGCCGGGAAACCTGCGGCCCTGGGGTCCACAGGCTTCCCACCCGTCCGCCAGACATTTTGTTGACCCTTGCCCACGCGAGGGGGGGGGGGGGTCGCCGCATTCCGCTGATTTCCGTCCGTGTAGTTTTTTTCCGACCGGTACGACTGAAGTGATTCGCACGTAAAGCGAGGGCGAGTGAAGTGCGCTGATTTCTCACCACACTGATAGTTGGTAAATTCCATGTAATTTATTTATGTCCACAGTGTCAATATTTTTTTATTTTTACCATTTGAAGTTGATGACTGTTCTATTAATATATAAATGATTCAGCATTTTCTGTATCTCGTTATGGAATATTCGGTGTGTTTTAAATGTATTTAATCTTATTCGTGGGTCATGGCCCGTGAACATTCCCGATTTCTATCTTGTGGCCCGCTGTGATGAAGGGGGGCCACTCAAGGCGTTGCTCATCACTGATCTAGCCGACGGTGACCACCCCCCCCCCACCCCGACCCAGAAACTAGGTGGGGGGAAAGTAACTGCCCTTGACATCAAGGCAGCATTTGACCGAGTATGCAATCAAGGAGCTCCGGCTAAACTGGAGTCAATGGGAATCAGGGGGAAAACCCTCCGCTGGTTGGAGTCAAACCCGGCACAAAGGAAGGTGGTTGTGGTGGTTGGAAATCAGTCATCTCAGTCCCAGGACATTACTGCAGGAGTTCCCCAGGGTAGTGTCTTAGGCCCAACCATCTTTAGCTGCTTCATCAATGACCTTCCTTCCAGCATAAGGTCAGAAGTGAGGATGTTCGCTGGTGATTGCAAAATGTTTGGCACGATTTGCAACTCCTCAGATACTGAAGCAGTCCATGTACAAATGCAGCAAGAACTGGAAAATATCCAGGCTTGGGCTGACAAGTGGCAAGTTACATTTGCACCACACAAGTGGCAGGCAATGATCTTCTCAAACAAGAGTGGATCTAACCATTGCCCCTTGACATTCAATGTCATTACCACCACTGAACCCCCCACTACCAACACCCTGGGGCTTACCACTGACCAGAAACTGAACTGGACTAACGATATTAATACTGTAGCGAATAACTCACGTCCGGACTCCTCAAAGCCTGTCCACCATCAACAAGGCACAAGTCAGGAGTGTGATAGAATACTCTCCACTTGCCTGGATGAGTGCAGCTCCAACACTCAAGCAGCTCAACACCATCCAGGACAAAGCAGCCCCGCTTGATTGGCACCCCTTCCCCAAACATTCAAACCGTCCACCACCAACGAACAGTAGCAGCCGTGTATATCATCTACAAAATGCACTGCCGGAGCTCACTAGGGCGCCTTGGGCAGCATCTTCCGAACCCACGACCACTGCCACCTAGAAGGACAAGAGCAGCAGATACCTGGGAACCCCACCACCTGGAGGTTCCCCTCCGAGCCACACACCATCCTGACTAGGAAATATATCGCCGTTCCTTCACTGTCACTGGGTCAAAATCCCAGAACTCCCTCCCTAACAGCACACTGGGTGTCCATACACCACAGGGACTGCAGCTGTTCAAGAAGGCAGCTCACCACCACCGTCTCAAGGGCAACTAGGGATGAACAACAAAAGCTGGCCTAGCTAGCGACGCCCACACAACATTAAAAATGATTTTAAAAAAGAATTGTTGATGGTAATGTGATAAAATGTCAAAGGGAGGTGTTTAGTCTCTCTTGTTGGAGGTGGTAATTGCCTGACATTTGTCTGGTGTGAATGTAACATGGAATTTATCAACTGAATGTTGTTCAAGTCTTGCTACACACAGGCACAGACTGCTTCACTCTCTGAGGAGTCACAAATGGTACCGAACACTGTGCAATCATTGGCCAACATCCCCATTTCTGACCTTATTATGAAGGGAAGGTCATTGATGAAGCAGCTGAAGATGGTTGGGCCTAGCACAGTGCCCCTGTCTTGGGGCTCAGACGATTGGCCTCCAATAACACAGCCATCTTCCATTGTGCTGGGTCTGACCCCAACCAGCGGAGGGGTTTTCCTCGACCCTCAATGACCGAACCATTGCCTCCAATTTCGGGAATTGCTCCTCAGAAAGGCTGTCAAGGCTTTGGATAGGCGGAAGATGACTGAATGGGGAAAAATGCACTTGGCTTCATTCAGCGCAAGCCATTCCCTGACTATGCAAAGATTGGTATACGGCCCGGCGATGGAATAATTTACTATCGCAGTAGGTTAAAGATCTAATAAAGAGAACACCAGCCACAAATGAATGACAAACAGAAAGAAGAGAAAGGAAAATGCATACCACCCTCTTTTAAATCTTAAACTTATCGACAAATAATAAATCTTGGAAAATGTGGCTCTTGGGCATTGATGGGTTCATAGTGACATTGGATTGGAGGTCAGCTTGACCCTTTCATTCATCCATTGAAAGATCCCTTCAGTAACACAAATAACATCTTATCTACAAACTGCAGCTCCCTCTCCACTGTGTCAAGGGAGCAAACACACAGTGAATCAAACACAAATTCAGAGAACTATATTTCAGCCTGCAAGTAAATCCGACGGCTTTTTATAAATTAAAACTGACTTTGATATTTTGCCAAAGACTATTTACGAACATTTTTGAATACCGTCACTTATTTTTGGTGAAGATGCAATTTCTGAACAGCGCACAACAGCTGGATGTGCTCAAAGGCAAGGAAATGACCTTCGAGATGGCTGGCAGTGAACAAAACACTTTCCGTCCCAATTTGATCGTCATGCTCTTTGACGAGACTAAAACTGAGAGGTTATGACTATCAGGGAAGACTGAACTGGCTGTGGCTCTATTGTCTCCAAAATGAAAGGTGAGGGGCGACCTAGCATACAGACGTACCGATTAGGAGCAGGAATCGGCCTTTGCGCCTCCCCCACCCCCACCCCTCACTCCAACCCCTCCCGGGCCTGCTCTCCCATCCCGCAAGATTACACCTGATTTGATTGTGACCTTAAAGTCACAGTGGTTAGCTCAGTTGGCTGGGCGCTGGTTCGTGATGCGGACTGAAGCCAACAGCGTGGGTTCAATTCCTGAACTATCCAAGAAGGTCCCGCCATCTCAACCTTGCCCCTCGCTTGAGGTGTGGTGACCCTCAGGTTAAACCGGGTTCCTCTCTGGTCGGCGCATTACGGGCTGATCTTATATACACCGGGTAATTGAGATACCCCGTCCCTAACGGGGAAGCTTGTCCTCCTCAAGGAGCAGGGGAAAGACAAATAATCCCACCCCATTTGTCCCCTGCGGGTTATTACATCACCACCAATCACTTTCATACTCCTGCCTACCCCCAATATCCTTTGATTCCCTTGTTAGTCTGTCTTTAAAAAAAAATCAATCACCCTGACCTTCCCACTCCCTGGGGAAGAGAGTTCCAAAGAACCACAACCCTCCGAGAGAAAAGAGATTATTATTTGAATGGGTGTAAATTGAGAGAGGTGGATACTCAGCGAGACCTTGGTGTCCTCGTGCATCAGTCGCTGAAAGTAAGCGTGCAGGAACAGCAGGCAGTAAGAAGGCAAATGGTATGTTGGCCTTCATAGTGAGAGGTTTTGAGTACAGGAATAGGGATGTTTTACTGCAATTGTATCGGGCATTGGCGAGGCCACACCTGGAGTATTGTGTGAGGTTTTGGTGTCCTTATCTGAGGAAGGATGTTCTTGCTGTGGAGGGAGAGCAGCAAAGGTTTACCAGGCTGATTCCTGGGATGGCGGGACTGTCATATGAGGAGAGAGTAAGTTCGTTAGGATTATTGTGATAACCTGCACAGGCCACAGGGGGTGGGATGGATTGTTTTCCCCATGTGGCATGAGGAGTATGAGCTCCCCCGCTAACTACAGGGCTGATAGCCATGTTGTCTACAAGGTCAGTTGGATATTAACCGAGAGAGAGGACCTGGTAAGGTTCAACTGGGCCCCTTTATGTATTATAAATAAAGGTCTACTTTTGGTTACTCTTCTGACTCCTTTATTAAACTGGCGACAAGGATGAACTGGAACTGTCGCCATGCAGCTCTGCCGACTACGCCGCCTCTCCGTGACTTTGCTTCTCCTGGGACTAAGGTACGCCGCTAAGTGGCGATTGGATGCTTTTGACCCTGCTGTTAAATCCTGGAATCAGTACGCAGAATGCCTGCGATATTTTTTCAGAGCAACCAACATTACTGAAAACGAGAGGAAGATAGTAATGCTATTGATGGCCTGCAGTGCGCACACGTTCGACAAAATTAGTGGCCTCATGCTTCTGGATACAATAGCATTTGACCAGCCGATCGCTCTGGTGGGGAATCATTTCAACCCGACTCCATCCATCATTTTGCAAAGGTACAGATTCAATATGGTGGAAAGGTCAGAAGGGGAATCAATTGCCGAGAATGTGCCCTGTTTGCGAAAAATCGCCGAATCTTGCGAATGTGGCACTGTATTGGCAGATATGCTCCGTGACCGCCTGGTTTCTGGTATTAACAATCTCAAAATACAAAAAAGGCATCTAGTCAAGGTTCCCTAATTTTCCAGCAGGCTTTGCAAACTTTTCTTTCTTGCTCAATCTCACTGACACTCTCGCAAGACCATCAGGCGCTCACAGGGTTCCAGTCCAGAGGGATCTCACACATTAGAGGCTTGAGGGACATCTCCATCCAATCTCTCACTCACACTTCCACATCCTCCCCTCCTGTGGCATCCTGCACAGATTATGTCTTCATCAGCGGCTTTGCCATCCGCCCTGCTCACAGTCTGTCCATCTGTCTTTATGTAAGACACCGTCACCCATGACGACAGAGATCCCAGACAGGAGAAGGGATGCTGGAGCCCAATCCACTCACCCGCTTTGAGGAGCGGATGGCAGAGCTGGCCAGCGGTAAAGACTGCTCTGCAGGCGAGATTGGTGTCTCCAAACAAGACAATGCGGGTCAAAGAACAAAGAACAAAGAAATGTACAGCACAGGAACAGGCCCTTCGGCCCTCCAAGCCCGTGCCGACCATAGTGCCCGACTAAACTACAATCTTCTACACTTCCTGGAATTGTCAACTACCCTCCCTCCGAAACTGTGAGTGCTCTTTAATGTGGATGACGATCCAGCCAACCACTAATTTTTTATTCTCTCTATTACAGCCACAAGCAAGAAAAGGAGGAGACACACCACCAGCCGGACCATCAGGCCCAGCCCCTAGACCACGCCAGATGAGGATTCTGCGGAACCACTAGATGAAGAGATGTCACTCCGTTTGCCTTTGCCCTCCGACAGTGCAGATATGCACTGGGACATGGTTTTGGGCAGGCCCAGAGTCACCGTCTGGTGAACACAGCACAGATTCCAGTCCACGGCAGTCGGAGGCAGTGACAGCCGAGGTTACCAACACCCGGAGCACTGCCAGGGGCCAGGCTGCTACCGGGTCTGAGTCTGAAACCAAGCCTCACGAATTGGATCCATGAGTGGGATGCATCAGTGGCTAACGAAAGAGGCACGGTGCACCTCAATCTCCCTCCAGTAGCCCCTTGTCCTCCAGGAGTCAGGGCGGGGCCCTCAGGTGCCCACAAAGGGGGGGGGGGGGGGGGGGGAGTGCCAGCTGGACATCCTGGGCCAACCCACCCAGGATGCACCAGGGCTGTCCGGCTGCTCCGGGTTCCCTCAGTTTGTGACCCCAGCAACCCCAGCCCCTGAGCCAGGAGACCCAAAACAGGCTGGGGTCCTCCAGGCGCCGCCCTTGAGAGGACGCCCTTCGAAGTCCTCATTGACAACAGGACATAGTAGTCAGCAATGCATGCCTGCTGCAGATATTGGGGAAGCACTTAGACATTGTGGTAAGGTAAGAAACATTGAGAGAACAAAGGCACATATATACATATAGACATGTATACTTTGCATGTCTGTAAATATATTTTGTTTCATGGAAATGGCTGGAGTATTTATCGCAATGTTCCGACATCATGCAGGTGTAGCTGGTGCCCCTCAGCCTCAGTTATCTTCCATGGTGTCTCTCAGGTCCATGGTGCCCCACTCAGTCTGAGCTCAGTGAGTCACCTTTCTGTCCACAGCACTGACACCAGCAAAGCCCCTTCCTCTACCAGCATCGTGATTGGGAAATGAGTCTCTTAGACGTGCGTCAGAGGATCATATCATTTGGCCTCGTGAGTGTAGATTTTGTAGTTTGGTTTAGTCTCCTGATGTTGCTGCATTGAAGACTAGTCTATGTGGCTCTTCTAGGTTCTGATGACGACCTGCATTGGAGGCAATCTAACTCAGTGTATCTTTCAACAGTCTCCAAGTTACAGCTGTCAGGCTTGAGTGTGGGTTACATTTCAAGTAATAGACGGGGGATCTTAGCTGCTCAAGGTGGCCTATAAGGTGACTTTGTGACTGTGTGTATAGTTAGACATCACCTCTGTAGTAGTTCCCACTCTCCACCTACATGGCAGAGCTATGGACCTAGCCAGCCCTTCGTAATTCCTGAAATGACAATGCGAGATCAGAGGTGTGTGTCTGGGCTTAAGATGTTGGCATATCAAATGTGAGGGGGTAGGAACTTAGACGTAGAATTTACAGAAGAAGGCCATTCGGCCCATCGAGTCTGTGCCGGCCATTGGAAAGAGCACCCCACTTAAGCCCACACCTTCGCCCCATACCAGTAACCCAGCAACCCCATCCAACCCCACTAAGGGCAATTTATCATGGCCAATCTACCTAACCAGCACTTCTTTCGGGACTTGTCGGAGGAAACCGGAGCACCCGGAGGAAACCCACGCAGACCCGGGGAGAACGTGCAGACACCACACAAGTCGGGAATCAAACCTGGGACCCTGGCGCTGTGAAGCCACAGTGCTAACCACGATGCTACCGTGCTGACCTGAGTCCAATTGTATCGCAATTACAGCTGCCTGGAATAAACTAGTTCAGGCTGGGGGTTGAGGTGGGGGAGATCAAACACTTTATCCTGGAAATAGCATTGCTTTACAGGATCTTATTTATACCTTTATGGGGCGGGAGCATTGCTGACTAGGCCCGCATTGGTTTCCAGTCACCAATTGCCCTTGAACTGAGAGGCTTGTTAGACCACAGTGGTTAGCACAGCTGCTTCACAGCTCCAGGGTCCCGGGTCCAATTCCAACCTCAGGGACTGCCTATGTCGAGTCTGCACGTTCTCCCCGTGTGTGCGTGGGTTTCCTCCGGGTGCTCCGGTTTCCTCCCACAGTCCAAAGATGTGCAGGTGAGGTGGATTGGCCATGATAAATTGACCCTTAGTGTTCAAACGTTTAGGTGGAGGTTACAGGGATAGGGTGGAGGCGTGGGCGTAGGGTGCTCTTTCCGAGGGCGAGTGCAAACACGATGGGCCGAATGGCCTGCTTCTGCACTGTAGATTCTATGATTCGAGGGGCAGTTCAGTATCAACCACATCGCGGTGTGGATCTGGAGTCACAAAAAGGCCAGGCCAGGTAAGGATGGAAAATATCTTGCCCTGAAGAACACTTGTGAACCAGATGGGTCTTTATGACAATGGATGACGGTTGTTACGGTCACCATGACTGAGGCCAGCTTCAGATTATTTATTCGACCAATTGCAATTAAATTCCATCAGCTGCCGTGGTGGGTTTTGAACCCGTGTCCCCAGAGTTTTGCCCGGGATGGGGGAGCCCGATATCGCTGCACCACCATCTCTCCCTAATCCTTTGCAGGGCGGCGACGAATTTGCCGGCTGATGCATCCGAGCGCCGGCTGCCTACCCTGTAAAGAAGCCAGCGGGATCTGTTTGTTCCTCTGGGAGTGAGTGGCCGGCATTCAATATTCTCCTGACTGACTCGTAACCGCCTCCAGCACAAATGAAAAGGAAAACAGGCCCAGCCTGCCAGATTAGCCCTGGCAGAGTGGCTCAGTTCACCATGACCCAGTACGAGCAGCTTGATGCTGCCCCCGTCATGAGGTGTCTTGCAGCACAATTCCCAGGAATGGTGCAGTCTCTTCGAGGCAACGGCTGGAACATGGTTTGAGTCATGCTCTGGGAATCAACTCGGCTGTTTGGTGCCAGAATAACATTTTTCTTTTAAAAGAGAAAGAGCCTGCCCTCTGCACCCGGTGCTGGCACCATGCCGGCCCAGTGAGGTCAGTGTTGGCACTGCCACATTGCAGGTTGCACTGCCAATTGGCCCGGCCGTCAGCCACTGACAGCATCACTCTGCATCGGTTGCTAGGAGACGGGCCAAGAAACAGGCGAAAGGGCTCGGCATGGCATTGCTGCAGATCCTTTCCACAACCTCAGGACGGCCCAAAGCATTTCCCAGTCGACAAAGTGCTTGTTTCGAAATGTGGCCCCCATTGCCAAATCGCCCAAAGTGGCAACTGACTCCCACGCCAGGATCCCTGAACAGATTCATCTGTTGGTCAAGGGAGAGATATTTACTGGGACACCAAGAAGAATCCCCCACCCACCCACCCGCTGTTTTTCTTTGAATAGTATCTTATGAAGAGGGCAGGCAGAGCCTCAAATTAATAGGCCCCATCCAAAAGACAGCACCCCCCCGACGGCCGCACTCCCTCAGTACTGCCAACCTGGATTACGTGCACCAGTCCCTGGAGTTGGGCTTGAACTCAATCCTCTGACTCGGGGGGCCGAGAGTGCAGCCCTCCGAACCACCCTCACAATTCTTTCCTCTTTCAAAGCTCGAAGGTGGAAAGACCGGCCTACACCAACTCAGGAAGAAGGGAGGAACCTTCACTGGGGCCTACAGCTGACTCCCAGGCCTGCAGCTAAGCCTCTGCAAACATGCTGCTCAGAGGTGAGGGCATCTCAGACCGACTCAGGCCTTTGGACTTAGGTCCTGAGCATCTCCAGCTTGGTCTGCTGGGCCTTTGTAGCCTCCACAAGCCCCCTTTCCTCTGGAGGCCTAGGTGAGGCCCTGGAAGTCGCTGTAACGGACAGTGTGGTGACGATGGAGATCCCAACCCCCTGAAATCATCTGTACTTCCATTCTGGGGAATTTCCTCATCTCAGCCGGGTTTCCCAGATTGGAAAGGTGGGATGAGACTTTTTTGGATGGGATTTTAACCGGAGTGCACCCTCAGGTGGACTCCACAATAGAATGAAGGAAGTGGGTATTTACTCGCTCAACACTTATTCCTCAACCAACAAAAACACCCAATGATCTACTCTAATATTTCATTGCTGTTTGAAGGGCCTTGCTGTTCTCAAAATCAGCTTTATTTATCCATTTAAAGTATGTGGGTGACATGGCCGGCAATAATGGCCCCTCCTAGTTGCCCCTGAACACGGGGTGGTGAGCTATTTCTGTCCCGTGTGGGTTATAGTTTTTATCATAGCATGTATTGAGTGGTTCGCTCGGCCAGTCAGAGACAGTTAAGAGTCACCCACATTGCTGTGGGTCTGGAGTCACATGTAGGCCAGACCGGGTAAGGACGGCAGATTTCTTTCCCTAAAGGACATTGTTATACATTTGGTATATTTGATTTTTCTGGGAGCAAAGGAGAGATGACGCTTGTTCCTAAAAGTGTGCAGGGTTTATTTGCAAGGGTTTTGAAATGTCTCTCCAGACATAAAATGTCTGCACTCATACTGCAGCCCGGCTTCCAAAGTAGTTACAGTGGGGACTGCTTATTTTGCTCTGAGTCAACATCGAGGCTTAACTAATCAGCCACAGTGCCCCCTCCCCCTCGCCCGAACGCACTCCTATGGACAGAGGAAACTCCTCCCCCCAGCCGCAGAGACAGAAGGAACCACACCAACATGGATGCAGAGAATAACCCCCATGGACGCAGGTTACCACCCCCGCCCCACAGGCCACCCAAAGGAAGCTCCCAACCCACCCCCGGCACAACTCTTTGGCACTGCCCGTTGGCACTGACCCTTGGCACTAACCCCGAGCACTGCCTCCTGGCACTGCCCCATAATGCTGGAGCATTTCTAGGGGGCTGCAAGGGGGCAGTGCCAGGGGGCAGTACAGGGCAGTGCTGAGGCATTGCTCAGGCATGACCTTCTCCCCCTGAGGGCTGTACCTACCTGTGCACCTGGGCACAACCTGGCTGGAACCATTCGCCAGAACCCAGCTTCATAAAAGCTGCTGTAAACCCTGCTGACATGACGGCACATTGGCGGAGGAGGGGATGTGAGGGAGGCTTCCGCTCACGGGGGGACAATGCAGTGCAGAAACCTGCTGGAGATATTAAAATGCACGGTTATGGATTTCCAGTCATTGCATAGAGGGAACCCCGTTACGTTGGAAAGGGGGTTGGGACAATCCAGCGAGGAAATCCCGGCGGATTTTCCAGCCCTCCTGCCATTCCCACTCACCGAAACCGGGGACGGAAATCCTGGCCGTCGTGAGGTTTTAGTTTTTCTCTGTGGGGTCCACGGTGGACTGGGAAATGAGTTGGCCTTTCTCACCCAAACTGTTCAAGACAAATAACAAAAGGAGTTTGAATTAAACTGTTTTGTTGACGGGAAAACAATGAATAATATAATTTCATGGTTGAAAAATGTGGCTGCTTTCTTGGGCGAGTCGACCTTAAAGGGTAACTGCCCTGACCCAGGACAAACACACTTCACACAGATTGCCAGAGCAGTGATCCAGGGATGTGATCCTGGAGGCCAGCAGAATAAGTGGACAGCTCTGCACCTCACACATAATGTGTGTGTGTGAGTGTGTGTGTGTGCTCATGTGCGTGCTCGTATGTGTGCGGGTCTGTGCGCGCGCACACATGTGAGTGTGTGTGAGAGTGGGTGGGCGTGTGTGTATGTGCCTGTGTGAGAGTATGTGTGAGTGGGTGTATGAGTGTGTGTGTGTGAAAATGGGTGAGTGTGTCTGTGTGTGTCTGTGTGAATATGGATCAGAGTGTGTGTGTGTTCCTGTGACAGTATGTGTGAGTGGGTGTGTGCCTGTGTGTGATAATGAATGAGTGTGTGTGTGTGCCTGGGTGAGGGTACGTGTGAGTGTGTGTGTGCCTGGGCGAGGGTACGTGTGAGTGTGTGTGTGCCTGGGCGAGGGTATGTGTGAGTGTGTGTGTATGTGAGTGTGTGTGTGTACCTGTGTGCGTAGGTGTGCGAGTATGTGTGAGTGTGTGTGTACCTTTGTGTGAATATGGGTGTGTGATTGTGTGTTTCCCTGTGTGAGAGCATGTGTGAGTCTGCCTGTGTGTGAATATGAGTGAGTGTGTGTGTGTGTCTGTATGAGAGAATGTGTGGGTGGTTGTGTGTCTGTGTGTGAATATGAGTGTGTGGGTGTGTTTTCCTGTGTGATAGTATTGTGTGAGTGGTGTGTGTCTGCCTGTGTGAGGATATTTTGTGATTGGGTGTGTGCCTGTGTGAGAATTTTCATGAGTGGGCGCGTAAGCCTGTGATAGAGTATTACTTGAGTGTGTGTATATATGTGTGTACCTGCGCGAGAGTATTGTGTGAGTGGGGGTTTGTGTGTGAGAGTATGCGTGACTGGGTGTATGAGTGTGTGTGGTGTTAAGGTAGTATAAAGTTTGTGTTATTATAATAATCCTTCGTGTCACATTAACACTGCAATGAAGTTACTGTGAAAAGCCCCTAGTCGCCACACTCCGGCGCCTGTTCGGGTACACCGAGGGAGAATTCAGAATGTCCAAATTACCTAACCGCACGTCTTTCAGGACTTGTGGGAGGAAACCGGAGCACCCGGAGGAAACCCACGCAGACACGGAGAGAACATGCAGACTCCGCACAAACAGTGACCAAGCCGGGAATTGAACCTGGGACCCTGGCACTTATGTTATTCTCTAATCGAATGTCTGGTTTAAGTCCTCTTCTCTTGCTGTTGTCCAGCTAGCTTGCTGAAATCACACCTGATACCATATGTTATTCTCTAATTCTGAATGAAGACTGAAGACCTCCAGTTAACACAAACACTTTATTCAAAGGGTTTGTTCTGCTTCCAGAGCTCAACTAGATGTAAAACAGTCAAGAGGTATGACCAGTGAAACTAAGGTAAGCTGCCTATGCTGAGCTGTCTCTGTGTGCTGCTGCTCACTAGCTCTGTGCTTCTCAAAGAAGCGGATCCTCCCTTGGGCTCGACCCTTTCTACCCGTCTCTGATGCTGCCCTCTAGTGATGCTGTGGCTGTTACATCTGTGCTGCAGTCCCTGGTGTATGTGCAGATGTACAGATCACTACAGCACTGTGAAGCAACATTGCTACTCAGTGAGCTACTGTGCCACCCACAGTAAGATCCCATCTCCCTGTGTGTGTGGATTCTCTCCTGGAGCGAGGTATCCGTTCCTCACAGCTTCAGGTCTGTGGGTGAAATCTAACAGCCAATCCCAACTCGGGACCCGACATGGCTGGTAAATCTTGCCAGAGGGCGAGGCCCAAATCTGCATATTAAGTGAGCAGTTAGACTCACTTTGATATGCACTCGCCGGGTTACCCAAGGCACGGGATCTAAGCCCCCCCACCCCCCCAGGCTTTGAGACCCTGAGTGAGTGCCGGTTAGTACTGGCCTCTGTCATGATATTCAAACACACACATCATGATAGACATACCAACAGACAAATCAGAACACACACCACCACAACCAATCACAGAAAGATAAAAAAGCACAAACACGACACCCGGTGGTCAGTATTAGCTGGAGAGGAGGACCAGGACAGACCTGCTACACGACACACTCAGGGAGACAGCACGTGCAGAGTATCCAGAACAAACTGTATATAAGAGTTAAGATAAAATAGAGTTGTACCACATACAACTGTGTTGGCTCATCTGTGCACCAGAGCACCCAACACCACATGGTACAGGAGTTGATCGATACCTGCCGGCATACCTCAGTGTACAGAGACAACCAGCAGTGCCCAGGCAAAATGATAGAGCTCCCGGTTCCGCAGCCGCTCCAGTGCCACGGCGATCTCCGCGAAAACTGGCGGCGATTCCGGCAAGTGTTCGAATTGTTCCTGGTGGCAGCTGAACTCCAAGACCTGGATGATAGCGAAAAAATTGAATTTCTCCTCACCATCGCCGGTGCAAGGGCAAGAGAAATATTCACAAGGTTCAGGTTCTTCAGGAGGCAGCAAAGGTACGACTACCAGGCAGTCCTGGACAAATTCTCCAAGTACTGTGAAGAAAACGCAATCCAATCGGCAAGTAAAGGTAAGAAAAGCTGCAGTACTCACCTCGTGGCCGGGACCCCGGAGCCCGAATTCCCAGAGGCCGAAATCCCGGGCCTGAGAGAGGGCTGGGTCGAGGTCGGTGGCCATCTTGCTAAAGGTATCACGCTAGCACAGTTGCGCGAGCAGTGCGCAGAACCGGAAGTTTCGTTTGCGCATGCGCGAGATGCTGCGCATGCGCAGTCAAGAAAACGGCCATCGGTAAAGGAACAGCGATCTGAGCATGCGCAGTCGCTTCCTACGTGCTACATACCGAGCGTCAGGATGTCAGAGGCCCCAGACTGCACCAATTTAAAGGGGAAACATCCCAAATCCAATTTAAAAGGGAAACGTCCCAAATCAAAAAAACAAAAATCTGTTAAAGCTGTAAAACAACCTTCCCTCACCTGGAATGACAGCACATTGCCGCAAATTGACCCAGGAGATGAATTTGACCTCCGAAGAACCCTCCGACAAGCAGTTACCTACGCACAAGCCGATGATTCCGACCTCGAATACTTCGATGACGATCTTTACAGTGTTTCCGGACCTCGCGAGCCCAATGATAGCTCCGTGGTCCTATACGACTATGACTCGGACGAACCTTTCGTGTTGCACATTGGCGGCCCCCACATTGAATCCGACGCAGATGCGGATTCATTTTTCGGATTTGAGGATCTTCAATCCAGCAGATATGACGTCCCAACTTATCAGTACCGGATGATGCTGCAGCCTGACATTAACAGACAGGGAGCGGTGCAAGCACACGGAGAGCGCCCTGCTGCCACACAGAGCGTGGTCCACGTCCCGCTCAACGTTCCCGACTCTATGAAAGAAGACATGCAAGACTCCAGAGCGCAGTCCTTGCATGAACAAGAAGTGACTCCAGAGTCACAAGCCTCCACAGAGAGCTCGTGGACAGCCTCCACGATGGAAGCAACGCAAGACTCCAATGTACGGTCCTTGCAGGAACAAGACCATGAGGGTCTAGCAACCGCTCCTGACCAACCAGCGGCAGACGATGCAAGTCTGCCATGCTCACGTGAACAGCAAGAAGGCTATGACAGCCTACCATGCTCCACTACACAGCAGCATGACCATGACGGTCTCTCATGCTACAATGAAGGGCACAGCGCTGAAGACTGTTCAAGCCCAACTGAAGACAAGCCAAAGGAATCGCCTCTTCCAAGCCCGAAGAAAAAAGGTTTATGCGCTGACCTTCAGGATCATTATAGCCGAACAGAGATTAATAATGCTGCACGGCCACAGAAGGATGCTGAGGATTTGCTAAAGAAATTAATTGAATGTTTACCTTGTAAGGAGCAGACTGAGAATTGCCAGTGTTTTAGTACGGATCGAAAAAATGGACAAGACATTGATCCTCAGGTAATGGAAATAACACAACCTGAATCATATCTACAGCAGGGACAAATGTCTCCCTTCAACACAACGCCGCAAAGTCCCAACTTCGGAGACCAGCAGTTAGTCAGTAATGACTCTTCAAACCTTGAGGGGAACATTAATTGCATTGAACCTATACACACTCCACTGATAAATGAGCAGAACATTGGAGCAAGAATCCTGAGGACACCGACATCGAGTAGCCAGACAAAGCACTTAAAACCCGCAGCAGTTTCAAGTGAACCAAGTGTGCTTTCCACTAATGATGAAGATGCAGATAAGGTTGACCCGATTATCCATTGTACCACACTAACCCCAGTGATTAAGCAGTTGTGTATGGGGAGTATAATGTGGGCAATTGAGAACAGTAAAAGAGAGACTGTGACCATGCCAGTCCCAGCAAAATCAGACCCAGAGACCATGAAGGCATGTACATTAGACAAAGATACATATGAGGTACCTGAGAAGAAAAGTGAAACGGAATGTTCTTTGGAAAATAGTACAATGTCGATAGAAACATTGGATCCTATATTCGAGACCATACATATGGGAGAATTTGGGGGTAATAAACAAGGTTCTGCAATGTCTGGGGGAAGATTTAAAATTCCAAAGAAGAAAAGCCCAAATGAAGGACAACGGCAAGACAATGACAGTCCACCGACATGGTGTGCACCACCAGATGAAAACTCTGACAATTTACCCAACCCTAGTGAACAGCAAGCTGCTAATGAGGATCTATCCACGGGATGTGAGACGAGTGACGACAGCATCCCACTTCCCATGCAAAAGGTGTAAGGTGACAGACCTCGCCTAGTGCGTACCGAGGCACTCGACGATCACGGTGGGACCACTGACGACTGCGGTGGCGGCGCACCGCTTCCACCCTCGATGGCTCGAGCCTCTCCACTGGTTGGTGCATTCCTGCATGTTCCGACTCCAGAAGTGCAGCTTCAGAGAATCTCGGCTGCCTCCAGTGAACCTGTTGGGACTCCGAACGGGGAGCATCGACGGAAGGCAGACCGGACTCCAGATGGGGAGCAGCCAAGTGCCGACTCTGATTCGCGCACGCCAGACCTTACTCCGGACGGGCGGTGTCGCGGCCTCGGTGATGGCACGCTCAGGGTGACGGCGGATGCCATGGCGACAGGGAATGGATCGCGTGGCAGTCCCACTGGGTCGGCAGTGGCGACCAGCACCGGCGGTCCAAGACGGACACACCAATTCGCGCCATCGCCAGACGTTGATGCGAGCAACAATTCTCTCTCCAAGGCGACATGCTTCGACGTTTCTCTGTGGAGTCGCCCTTCCGGCACAGCAGGTGGCCCGAACCAGCGTGCACGGTCTCGGCCAACTTCCACATCTGGCACAGTCATCGCCTTGCATGATATTAGTGATGGTGCTACTTCGATGGCAACGACCCATCGGCTACAAGATGCCATCCACCACAAACATAAAAAGAAAAAAGACTCCACCTTGTTCCTGGCATGCAGGGCGGATGGATTGGTGCGTAGGCGCAATCAGCGAGCTTTGCGCCACCTTCCACGCTCACAACTGAACCGTACGCACACGCCGGATCCTCCACTTGTTCCCAATGATGACTTCGTGGAGATGCCACGGATCATGCCCCTTCCATCGCCACCAGAACCAAACCACAGCCAAGGCAACACTAACAAAGATGTTGAATGTTATATTTGCACGAATCAAAAACCAAGCACTGCACGAAGTACAACAAATGGAAAAGTAGAGACTTCGGCAACAGCATCACCTCCAACAGTCCACTGTGAACCAGTGTGACCACAAATCTCCACAGCTGAACCGGCTTGAGGACCAGCCTATTCTTGAGGCGGTCACCCATTAGACTGGGCTTATAACGCTGTTCATACGTTCAAAAAGTCAAACACTTCTGTATTATAACCTGTTGTTGTTTATTGTTCCAGATATCGTCAGACCGGACCACTGTTCAAGTTTTTTTTTTCTCGCATTCATGTTTTGTTATGGTACAACCTTGTTAGTGTGACGCACCCGACATCGCCCCATGTAAATAGTTACGTCATATACACACGCTGTACACAACACACGCACACACTCTTAGATGCACTCACGACACGATTATATTTATAACCACGTAGGCACATATCTTTGTAAAAAGGGGGGATGTCATGATATTCAAACACATACATCATGATAGACACACCAACAGACAAATCAGAACACACAACACCACAACCAATCACAGAAAGATATAAAAGCACAAACACGACACCCGGTGGTCAGTATTAGCTGGAGAGGAGGACCAGGACAGACCTGCTACACGACACACTCAGGGAGACAGCACGTGCAGAGTATCCAGAACGAACTGTATTATAAGAGTTAAAATAAAATAGAGTTGTACCACATACAACTGTGTTGGCTCATCTGTGCACCAGAGCACCCAACACCACAGCCTCCACCAACGTGGACCAGGCGGACCGGCTCTTGGGGGGTGGGGGGGGGGTCTCCCAGGCAATCGGCACCCCTGGGTGGTTGGGCTCTGGGTAGGGTTGTACCCTGGAACTCACAAAGCCACCTGGGTGCCCTAGCACTGCGAGCCTGACACCCTGGCAGTGCCAACTAAGCATCCTCGAAGTGCCACCTGGCTGCCACCCTTACACTGCCAGGGTGCCCAGGTGGCAGTGTCAAGGTGCCCAGGTGTCATTTTTGCCTGCGCTGAGAATCAGGCCTGGGGATGAAGTGCCCTTATGAGGTGGGGTGTGGGCTGCATGGTGGCCCCTTGTTGGCAGTTTGAGGCATTTGGAGGTGTTGGGGTAGCGGGGTCTCAAGTCTGGGACACCAATTAAAAATGGTGCCCCAATCTCTTCCTGCTTGTTTCCTCAGCATTGTCTATTTTCCCTGCAATCTTTGCAAAGTGTCCATTTTGTAATTGGGAAGTGGCCATCCCAGATGGCTACAACCTAACCTGCACATCTTTGGACTGTGGGAGGAAACCGGAGCACCCGGAGGAAACCCACGCACACACGGGGAGGACGTGCAGACTCCGCACAGACAGTGACCCAAGCCGGACTCGAACCTGGGACCCTGGAGCTGTGAAGCAGCTGTGCTAACCACCGTGATACCGCGCTACCGCTCTGGCTGGGTGTGCGTGGGCGGGGTGTTTCAGCTGTGGGGGAGGTGGGGAACTCAATGGGGGGATGGAGGGTCCCGGGGTGGAAGACCTCGTTGTTTGTCAGTCTCACACCCTCTCCGTATTCCTCGCAGCTATTGAATGGTATGGATGGTATTTTGGGCCCCGCGGAGCTTACCCTAGTAGTGGCTCTGGCAGGCCGGGACACCATGTGCCAGAGACAGCAGCAGTAACAGCATCGATAGAGGCTCGAGGCTGCGCCCATGCCCCACACCCTGAGGATCCGGGGGCCCATTAGGCCAGGGAGAGATCGAGAAGTGGGGGGGGGGGGGGGGGGGGGGCCTGCGACGGCTCAGGGTGCACAAGTGTCGCTGATCTTTCGAACAAATGATTGACAGCACGTGCCACAGGAGGCTCCGCCTCAACAAGCCGACAGTGCGACATCTGCGCCATGTCCTTGCGGACTTCGCACCACTTGGAGGAGGAGGAAACCCGCTTTCCGCAGCCGTGGACACCCACTCCTCAGCGTCATTCCAGGGCTCGAGCGGCAGGCCACTGCCCACAGGTGCGTCCGACAAGTCACGGATGACCTGTTTGCCCAGGTGGAAAAATATATAAACTTTGACACCAAGCCCACCAAGACGCCAGGGTGCAGGGGCTGATAAACTGTATGCATGTCACCCTGCGCTAAGCGGGCCATCTGGGAGTGCCCTACATTAACAGGAAGGGGTTCCACTTCCTGAGTATTCAGCTCATGTGCGACCACCACCGCAGGAGCCATTTCCTACCCTCCCAGGGTCTGTGTCACATCACTCCAGGGTGCTGGGCCTGTGTTGGCACTGTCAGTGGGTCACTGTCGATGGCAATGGGGTGTTGATAACCCACAGAGGGCTGAGAGCTGGTGCCCCTCATTCTATGCCATAGTCTGACCCCTGCCTGTCTGCTGAGGGCTTGCTCACACCCATCACCTGCATGGTGGAGGCAGCCAGCTGCTTACCACAATCAGGTGGTCTTCGATGTCCCTGGCTAGCGTCCTCTGGGGGCACCAGCACACTTGACGATGGCACATGCGCAGCCGTGCCACCCTGGCCCGCTTGCTGACTGCGCGATGCGGTGGAGCTGCTGGGCACTGCTGCCACTCCATGGGATGGGCCCGTGTTGGCACCCAGAGCCCCTTCCTCCCAGTCGATACCCATTGGGCCCTGAGGTTCACCTCAGGTATGGTCGCATAGTTCAAATGGGTTCACCCGTCCTTCTCTCTGTAACCTCCTTCAGCCCCACAACCCTCCAAGACCTCTGCGTTCCTCCAATCCTGGCCTCTTGCGCCTCCCTCGGTTTTAATCGTGCGTAAAACGTCTCAAGGATGATCACAGAAGCTTCCTCAAACAGAACTTAGCCCGTAAAACATGCGTTGCCCTATTATGTATTTTCTTTTATTTTGTTTTCTTCCCATGCATTTAATGATCCGTTGAGCTGCTCGCAGAAAAATACTTTTCACTGTACCTCGGTACACGTGACAATAAACAAATCCAAATCCAAATCCAAACAATGTGAGGGCAGGTGACCAGCAGCCTGGTCAGAGAGGTCGGGTTTGAGGAGCTTTTTAAAGGTGGCGAGGTTACGGCGAGAATTCCAGAACCAAGGGCCCAGGGAGCTGAAAGCAACGCTGCCAGTGGTGGAGCGATTCAAACCGAGGGAGGCACAGGAGGCCAGGGTTGGAGGAACGCAGAGATCTTGCAGGGTTGTGGGGCTGAAGGAGGGGACAGGGAGAAGGACGGATGGACCCATTTGAAGAGAAGAATGAGAATGTATAAATTGAGAAAGGTATGTCTGACCCTCACCCCACCCGACCCTCAGCTCTTAGGTAAACCAAATGGCTGCTCCAAACTTTGAGGGTCTACGTCATTTTGTCAGCCCCTCGCATCCAGCCAGCACCATGATTTGATTTGATTTGATTTATTGTTGTCACATGTACTAGTATACAATGAAAAGTATTGTTTCTTGCATGCTGTACAGACAACACATACCATACATAAGGAATGATGTGCAGATGCCAGCGTTGGACTGGGGTGAGCACAGTAAGAAGTCTTACAACACCAGGTTAAAGTCCAACAGGTTTGTTTCGAATCACTAGCTTTCGGAGCGCTGCTCCTTCCTCAGCTGAATGAAGAGGTATGTTCCAGAAACACATATATAGACAGATTCAAAGGTGCCAAACAATGCTTGGAATACGAGCATTAGCAGGTGATTAAATCTTTACAGATCCAGAGATGGGGTAACCCCAGGTACATAAGGAAGGAAGAGAGACTGCAGAATATAATGTTACAGTCATAACTAGGATGTAGAGAAAAGATCAACTTAATACGAGGAAGGTCCATTCAAAAGTCTGATGGCAGCAGGGACGAAGCTGTTCTTGAGTCAAACTTTTGTATCTTTTTCCTGACGGAAGAACGGGGAAGAGAGTATGTCCGGGGTGCGTGGGGTCCTTAATTATGCTGGCTGCCTTTCCGAGGCAGCGGGAATTGTAGATAGAGTCAATGGATGGGAGGCTGGTTTGTGTGATAGACTGGGCTACATTCACGACCTTTTGTAGTTTCCTGCGGTCTTGGGCAGAGCAGGAACCATACCAAGCCGTGATACAACCAGAAAGAATACTTTCAATGGTAGAATTGAATGGTAGAAGTGGATGGGGTATGTCCATAGAGGAGGACATATAGGAGCCATCCTTGAGTGGCTCCATCTACCACACACATGCTCACACATATTTACATTGCAGTGGTGTCTCAGTTTCTACCTAAGCCTGCAACATTCAGCCTCATCCCCATCCCAGAATTGATACCCCTGCGGCTTTTTGAACGGAGGGGAGTAAGTCAGCTCAGGATTCTGCTCAGGGTGTGAGCCATTTGCACTCAATCAGGGACAAAATACATCTCTGTCCAGGTTTTCTTCGCAGGAAACCTAAAAATACATAGTCAGGTCGAGGGCGGATTCACCGGCTGCGCCCGCCCGACCGGCGACCAGATATTCCTGCCCGATATCAATGGACCGTTACATGGTCCACATCCCACCCGTGGCGATCTTGCGGCGGGCGGGGTGGAAGAATCCAGCCCGTAGTCTGTGCCCCCTTGGCCTGTGCTCAAAGTGTAACTCCATAAACCTTGCCGCATTGTCTCTTGTTACGATGGTCACGAAGGACACAGGGGATTGTCAATAGATCTCCCCGCAGGCTTTGTGGGGTATGAATTCCCCTATCAGGTGGGGGTAGCTCACCCAATGGAAAATGTACATCGGGAGCTTAAAACCTGCTGCTCCAACCCAGGCCGGTAGCCTGAGAGCCCCAGGCTTGGACTTCTGGGCGATGGGGGCTGAGCTCCAACTTTGTAATGGGCTATTTACGCAGCTGTCTTAAGTTGGGGAATGTTCACTTTTACATGAGGTCCCTCCCCCACGCAGAGGACATTGCTGTCGGATGCCCCTTGTAGTTCCTCTGCCACTTTTTCTGCGTTTTCCAGTGTTTGAGATATTTCAGTGTCTTTTAAAAATAAATCCAGATTGGGATCTGCCAATAACCTTTTTTGAGCTGTCACATTGTTTATCCCGCACACCAATCTGTCTCGCAACATCTCGGTCAGAATGAGCCCAGTTTCTGAGTTGTCACATTACAATAGTTCTCTAAGTTGTGACAGTAGCCTTTTGTGTGACGTCGATAAAAGGGTTTGGTGCCGGAGGACTGGCCTTGGCAAAATTATTACATTGGCGACGAGGAGTAAACAGGACTTTTTTCGAGCAGCCTTCACTTTCTTCAGGAAGAAAATAAATGCCTCTATTCGGTAAAGTGAAACCCTGTGACATTTAGCGGTGAACACTGGGTTCAATATGCGGAGCACAAGCTTCTTCCAGGATAATAACATTGTGAGAGCGGAGAAGCAGAAAGTAATCTTGCTGACAGCGTGCGGGGTCCTGACATACAGTTTAATAAAAATCCTGACCTACCCAGGTGCCCCTTACTCAAAAACGTTTGCTGAGCTCGTAGACCTGGTGCGAAATCGCTACGACCCGAAGTACTCTCTCATCCTCCAGAGATACCGCTTTAATACAGCCGGGAGGGCACCGGGGAACCCGCCACCGGATTATTGCCAGATTGCGGAAATTGCCCGAATATTGTGAATTGGCCCATTCTGACCGAGATGTTGCGAGACAGACTGGTGTGCGGGATAAACAATGTGACAGCTCAAAAAAGGTTATTGGCAGAACCCCACCTGGATTTTTAAAAAATACATTGAAATAGCTCTGCCACTGGAAACAGGGGCTCAAGAAATCAGAGGGACGTCAGCCAGCCAGGTCCTCTGCAGGCGCGGGGGGGGGGGGGGCGGCGGGGGGGGGGTGGGAGTAAGTGATCATTCCTCAACTTAGGACGTCTGTGTAAATAGTCCATTACAAATTGGAGCTCAGCTAGCATACTCCAGCAGTCAAGGAAATGTTATCCCAAGGATGCGAGGGAACCTGCTTCGGAAGGTTCCAGATGTCAGACGATGGACTGTTGTAAACGTTGTAAAAAGGCACAGCCAGGACAACGGCAATACCTGTGCTACTCAGGGAAGAAGCCAAGACCAGCACAGGTCCTTGCCATGTAGGTACACCCACTCCCAGAAGCAGAGACAATGCAACTGAACTGCATCGCCACAACCAATGTCGCCTCAATACCTAACGGTGGAACTGCTGGGAAATGGCCAACCATTGAAAATGGAGGTGGACACAGGAGCTTCAGTCACTGTCAATGGAACACATATATGGCCACCTCCAAACTGGTATCCAGCCTTTGAATTTAGGAGACACTAGGACCAGACTAGCCACCTACATAGGGGAGCATTTGCAGATTGGGGGCGTGGCAATGACCCCGGTGACCTATAGTCAGCAATCGGTCCACTTCCACTCACCGTTGTGCGGGGACAGGGACCAGGTTTAATGGGGGGGGGGGGTTGGCTGCCGTGGATCAGGCTGAACTGGCTGGCAATGTGGGAGGACTGTATGAAGGCATCAGCAAATCTCCTGAAGTGTGTCAGGCGGGATTTGGAAAAATAAAAGGTGCCAAAGCCGGGATGTATGTTGACCCCGATCCTACGGCAATATCTCAGACCAAGACCAGTTCACTATTCCCTACTGGGAAAAGTAAAGAATGAACCTGAGTGCCTGGAACATTTAGATATGACCCACACAATTCGCAGAGTGGGACACGCCTGTCATTCCCGTCCTAAAACCGGACACATTTGTCCACCCAGCGGAGATTATAAGCGACCCATCAGTCGGGTACCAAGCTGGATGGTACCACATGCTTCGCATCGAAGGCCTATACACCGAGCTCGCAGGTGGCCAGACATTCACCGGGCTGGAAAAGAGCCTCGTTACCGGCCATGGATTTGGCCGTCGCGAATACAGGGCTACAGCCTGGCGCAAACCGGACGTCCGTCTCCCCTGCTAACGAGGGCAAGGGTTCGGAGATGGAAGCACACCCCGAGGAGGGATCGGCGTCGGTTACTCTTCGACGCTCTCACCAGAGGCGAAGGTCTCGGATTCTGTTCACACCCACAGATCCACTTCCACCCTCAACGGACCTTAGACCTAAGCAACGGAAGAGACCCCTTCTTCGCAGGAGCACTGAGGGAGAAGCAGACTTGAGGGCGGGGGGGAGGGATGTTTCGGTGGCACAAAGGACACGGTGGGGGGGGCATCAAAATATCTCCCCGAGGGCTTCGTGGAATATGAATTCACCTATTCAGCAGGCAGTAGCTTCCAACAGGAAATGTACAGCGGGAGCTTATAATCCCACTGCTCCTACCCAGGGTGGTATCCCGTAGGTCGCGGGCATGGACGTGTGCATGTTTGCTAAACTTTACTAAAATGGTTTGCTGCTGGAAGACTGGCCTTGGCAAAATAAATACAGGGTGGGATTGTCCGGCTGCGCCCCCTGGTGACCAGGAATTCTCGCCCAATGACAATGGACATTTGCATTATCCGCGCCCCGCCTGCGGCAGGCAGGGCACAAAAATCCAGCCCACAGCCTCTCAGTCTCTTTCCAACCAGTGTTTAACCCACTGCACCTCCTGATTCCCCATTGATGCTTTAAGAAATGTATTTTAAGGTATTGTGGCAATGGGGCGAAGATGGTGTACGGTGTGAATGAGCTTAAAGACCTTCTTTAGCCGAAATCTTTGAGTCAACAGCTTCAGGGGAAGTATGGAGAAAACTACCAGAGACAGGGAGAGAGAAAGGAAAAAGAAAGACCTGCAAAGCTGCACACAGCAAGATCCCACACACAGCAATGTGGCGGTGTGATGAGCGGTTACTGTATTACTGTACCCTTATCATCATGTCATGTCATGTCCCCTTTAAGACCGGGCTTGGAACCCTGGGGGACTCAGCCTCCGGCTCCACCCACTTGGAAGCCGTATATAAGGGGCCGCCTTGTGGGCGGCACCCAATAAGCACCCATCTCGGCACCAGGCTAGTTCTTAGCTTATTAAAGCCTTCTTTACCGTTTTACTCTCTAGCGTCGTTATTGAGGGTACAACAATTTAATAAGCTGAACTACATCAGGATGGACGCAGGCCTAAAACCAGAAAAGCTCAATCTGGAAGCACGGACACCGGAGGCAAAGGAAATTTTTTAATACTGACTCCGATGCTTCGAGGCCTACCTGGACTCCTCAGAGACTCCCATCATGGGGCCACGCAAGCTGCGCCTACCCCACGCCCGGGTGAGTCACAGAATGTCCGCCACGCTCGAAAAGGCGACTACCTACGAAGAGGCGGTCGAGATATTACGCAAGCAGTTTGTCAAACCCATCAACGAGATACATGCCTGGCACTCGCACCTGCCGGCAGCGCTCGGGGGAAACGCTAGATGAATTTGTAGAAAAACTCACCGCGCTCGCCAGGGACTGTGACCATCAGGATGTGACAGGGGAAATCCATATGAACCTGCACATCAGAGACGCTTTTGTGTCCGGCATCCGATCGACCTACATCCGACAGCGATTACTCAAAAACGGGGCAAAAGACCTCCGGGACACGCTAACGCTGGCCACCTCGCTGGAAGTGGCCCGATATAATTTGGGCACGTACCCCGCGGACCCTGCGAGCCCCCTCGGACTTCCCCAGACTCGGCCATATTACGGGCCTGCGCCGCGCGGCGACCCTCCCAGACCGGGGGCACACCGTGCAATTTCTGTGGGCAGGGCCAGCACCCACGCCCACGCTGCCCAGCCCGCTCCGCCATCTGCAGCGACTGCGGGAAGAAGGGGCATTTTGCGAGGGTCTGCCTGGCCAGGCCCAAGGGCCAGAAACACAAAGAACAGCAGGCCCGAAAATCAGGCTCTCAGGCCCGCAGGCCTCGCAACGCGGCTGCGCATCGACCCGACACGCCCCTTTCTGACGCGTCATCTGCCTCGTGCGAATCATGGGAGCGGCCATCTTGGCGGTGGCCATCTTCTCGACCCGACATGTGCGACCGACGGCGGCCAGTTTATGAATCCGACTCGGCTAAGGACTCGGACTACCCGCGAGTGGGAGCGATCACCCTCGACCAAACGCGGCCAAAACACCTGCAGAACTCTATGATGCAGGTCCAGGTCAACGGGTACGACACTGCATGCCTTTTCGACTCCGGGAGCACGGAGAGCTTTATTCATCCAGAAACGGTAAGGTGCTGCTCCTTGCGCATCCATCCCGTGTCCCAAACCATAGCCCTCGCATCCAGGTCCCACTCGGTCCAAATCAAGGGGTACTGTATTGCGGATCTCTCGATCCAGGGCGCCGAATACACCCATTTCAAACTGTATATCCTGCCTCACCTCTGCGCCCCCCTGCTGCTCGGACTGGATTTCCAGTGCAGCCACCGAAGCCTGACACTGAAGTTCGGTGGACCCTTGCCCCCCCCCTCACGGTGTGCTGCTTTGCGACACTGAAAGTCGCACCCCCCTCGCTATTCGCGAACCTCACTCCCGACTGTAAGCCCGTCGCCACCAGGAGCCGGTGCTACAGTGCCCAAGATATGACTTTTATCAAGTCAGAGGTCCAGCGTTTACTGGGAGAGGGGGTCATCGAGGCTAGCAACAGCCCTTGGAGAGCACAAGTGGTGGTAGTGTGGTCCGGGGAAAAGAAATGGATGGTCGTGGATTATAGCCAGACCATAAACCGCTTCACAAAGCTCGATGCGTACCCCCTTCCTCGCATAGCAGAAATGGTAAATCGGATCGCCCAATACCGGGTATTTTCCACGGTCGATCTCAAATCTGCCTACCACCAGCTCCCCATCCGACCAAAAGACCGCCCCTATACTGCCTTCGAAGCAGCCGGCCAGCTCTTCCACTTCCTCAGGGTCCCCTTAGGCGTCACAAATGGGGTCTCCGTCTTCCAGAGGGCGATGGACCAAATGGTGGACCAGTCCACCTTGCGGGCTACATACCCGTACTTGGACAACGTCACCATCTGCGGCCATGATCAGCAGGACCATGACGCGAACCTCGAAAAGTTCCTCCAAACCGCCCGAGCCCTCAACCTGACCTATAACAAGGAAAAATGCGTTTTCCACACAACCCGGCTAGCCATCCTCGGCTATGTCGTGGAAAACGGGGTCCTGGGTCCCAACCCCGACTGCATGCGCCCCCTTAAGGAACTTCCCCTCACCCGCAGCCTCAAGGCCCTCAAACGGTGCTTGGGGCTTTTCTTCTATTACGCCCAGTGGGTCCCCAAGTATGTGGACAAAGCCCGCCCACTCATAAAGACCACCATTTTTCCCCTCTCGAATGAGGCTCAATTGGCCTTCAACCGCATCAAGGCTGACATCATCAAGGCCGCTATGCACGCGGTGGACAAAACTATCCCTTTCCAGGTGGAGAGTGATGCATCAGACATCGCCCTGGCTGCTACCCTCAACCAGGCAGGCAGACCAGTAGCGTTCTTCTCCTGGACCATCACCGCCTCCAAGATTTGGCACTCTGCAGTCGAGAAGGAGGCACAAGCCATTGTGGAGGCTGTGCGGCGCTGGAGACACTACCTCGCCGGTAGGAGGTTTACCCTCGTCACCGACCAACGGTCGGTCGCCTATATGTTCGATAACACGCAACGGGGCAAAATAAAAAACGATAAAATTTTGAGGTGGAGGATCGAACTCTCCACCTACATGTACGATATCAAGTATCGTCCAGGGGAGCTAAATGAGCCCCCAGATGCCCTGCCCCGTGGCACGTGCGCCAACGCGCAAGACGACCTGCAAGCCATCCACAATGACCTCTGCCACCCGGGGGTTACCCGGCTCGTCCACTTTATCAAGTCCCGCAACGTACCTTACTCAACCAAGGAGGTCAAGGCCATGACCAGGGCCTGCCAGATCTGTGCGGAGTGCAACCCGCACTTCTACCGGCCAGACAAGGCCCGTCTCGTGAAGGCCTCGGGGACCTTTGAGTGACTAAGTGTGGACTTCAAGGGCCCCCTCCCGTCCACCAACCTCAATGCCTATTTCCTCACCGTCATCGACGAGTCCCCTGTCCCGACATGACCTCGGCCAACGTGATAAAGGCACTGCACAGCATCTTCACCCTGTTTGGTTTCCCCACTTATATCCACAGCAACTGGGGTACATCGTTCATGAGCGATGAACTGCGTCAGTATCTGCTCAGCAAGGGCCTCGAGCAGAATGACCAGTTATAACTCGCGGGGAAACGGGCAGGTGGGGAGGGAGAACGCGACAGTTTGGAAGGCTGTCCTTCTGGCCCTACAGTCGAGAAGTCTCCCAACCACCCGCTGGCAGGAGGTCCTACCCGATGCCCTACACTCCATTAGGTCACTCCTCTGCACGGCCACGAATGAGACCCCTCACAACCGCTTGTTTGTCTTCCCCAGGAAGTCCATCTCCGGGGTCTTGCTTCCACCTTGGCTGACGGCTCCAGGACCTGTTCTTCTCCGGTGGCATGCGAGGAGCCATAAAACGGACCCCCTGATTGAGAGAGTCCGATTACGACATGCAAACCCCCGATATGCCTACGTCGAATACGCCGACGGCAGGCAAGATACGGTTTCCCTTCGGGATCTGGCACCTGCTGGTTCCCCCACTACAGACGCCCCCTCCCTCACGGCTCCCGTGCGGGATCCGGCACTCGCTACTGCACCCCCCCCGGTCCCACTCCCCATCAGTGGACACCGACCGCGCGCGCCCCCTAGCGCCCCTCCCTCTACACCCCCCGCCGGCGCCGGCACCGCTACCCCCAGCCCCAGCTATTTCCCCTGCGCCCCGATCCCCTACCCCGACCCGAACCAAGTCTCCGACCACCGTGCTACCGGACGTACCCTCAACTAAGACGTCCGTGTCCGCCGCACCACCGCCCGAGCTGAGGAGGTCGATGAGGACGATCAGGCCACCGAAACGAATGGACTTCTGATTCAACTTCATCCCCGCCGGACTTCGTTTTTTTCAACAGGGGGTGAATATGATGAACGGTTAGTGTATTACTGTACCCTTATCATCATGTATGGTGATGACCCCTTTAAGACTGGGCTTGGAACCCTGGGGGACTCCGCCTCCGGCTCCGCCCACCTGGGGGTCGTATATAAGGGGCTGGGAGTCGTATATAAGGGGCTGCCTTGCAGGCGGGACCCAGTAAAGCACCCGTCTCGGCACCAGGCTAGTCCTTAGCTTATTAAAGCCTTCTTTACAGTTTTACTCTCTAGCGTCGTTATTGAGGGTACAACAGACGGATGGCCAAATAACGTACTTCGACGTAGGTTGGGGAAGAGGTGGGATTGTGTGTTGAGCGCTCAGCTGTAAATCTCTCGTCTGACTATGGAGCATTGCAGGCTTGCGGCTCTCGGCTTCCTTTTCATCTTGTGAACACTGCCAGCTCCCTTTTCCATTGTTTCCCATTGTCTGTCTTCGTTTCTATAGGCAGGGAGTTCAATTTCTCTTGAAGTAATTCTGACTGACCAGCAGCAAATCTTCTCGACGAAGATTTACCGAGTCCAAACCTCATTAACAAACCTTTGAAAACCACTCTTCAGTCAGGCCTCTCTCGGACGAGGGGTATTGGGCCAAGCGTCAAATACAAAATGGTGGCTCCCGCAAACAGTTTTAATCCCCTTCAATAACCTAGTTCACAACTGCAGCCCCCACCCCTGTAAGCCCCTTCCCCACCAGGTGCAGGGAGAGGCATTAACATCAGGACAACGGCAGTGTGGGTCTCTGCTGCGTTGATTGCGACAAGCCAACGCTGGAGTGACGATGCGATGCGTCAATTGGGCTCAGAAAGGTGGGGTGGGGGAGGGGGAAGCGAGGGGGCTGGTGAAAGCTGCCGCGGTCCCTCCTCCGGACCCCCGCTCTCATCTCCAGCACCTCATCCAGTGACTCCCTCTGGAAAAGGCAATTGTGTGGGGTTTGGATAAAGAACACACCGAGCACGGAGATGATGATGCCGGATCTCTGGGTTAATGTTATGCATATTTAATGACTCCCACTCAATCTCTTAATTGCACTCTGATCTTACCAGTAAATACAGGAATAAGACTCTTTGTTAAACAATCTGAATCATCATGCTCTCCTTTCTGTGTCGGAGCGGGGGAGGTGGGGGCCGGGTGGTGAATCATTTACTGTTTCAGGAAGGCCCATTCCATTCTATTGGATGTTAATGCGCCTCCACCATTCTGCCTTCCCTCAATGCACAACAGCTGACAAGTCGAAGTTATAGTTAAAGTTCAGTGACAAGATCTTCCTGTTTTGAGGGTAAATTAAGAAAATACTAATTATTACTAAGGTCACTATAATATCCACAGGCGTCCCAACAAGGTTGAACCATTAAGGTTTATTTAGTTAATTAAAAACAGGGCCGCAACATGGCATACAGTACACCAGCCCCAGCCAGGAATATCGAGCTTCCGGTTTCAATCCTGGCCGACTTTCAAATGCATGGTTCGCGAATCCCAGCTGCCAGGCCCCGCCCCTCAGCTCGTATTCCACGAGCCCTTGGGAGAATAAATAGGGTCATCCCCGTGGGTCTCGTGAGGGTTATTACATCCCTCCCCTGTACCCCTCCCCCCATCTCCCCAAAGTCCGCACGTCCCTCTGACATTGAGGGTGGAGGAGGCCTGCGTTGTCTTTTTGTCCACGGCTGTGTTTCCAGCGCTTGTGCGGCTGGGCGAGCTCGGCGGGGTGTGTAACACATCGGGGAGCGTCGCTTCCGTGCTAATCACCTGGAGGGTGCTGTCAGCGGTCTCTCCCTGGCCAAATTGTCATCTGAGACCATGAGTGCTTCCGTCTCCATGTCTGATCCAGAATCTTCTGCCTCACGCATGTCTGCATCCTGGCCCTTGGAGGGTGTTGCTCCTTGACCCTTGAATGATGGGCCAAAAGGACGAAGGGAAGTTGTCACCTGATGGGGCTGGTCCTGGTGCGGGTTCCCTGCCTTTAAGGTGGTTCATGTGTTTTCTTACCATCCATTCCTTGATTTTGACTGTATAAGAGAGGGGTCCAGTGCTCTCCATTACGGTCCCCAATCCCACTGGGCACCATCTCCACAATTCCGGATGTACACAGCGCCCACTGGTTTGGACCATCTGTCCTGCTTCCGTTGGCTGCGCTATTATTCCTGAAGATCCTGTTTCCTCTCCAGCTTCCCGCCAAGATTAGGAAACGTCAGGCTAAGATGGGTTCGTAGTCTTCGGCACATCAGCCAGTGTTACCCGAGTCACTATTTGCGGTTTGGTCCAATAGCTAAACCAGAACCGCGCCAATTTAATCTCCATGGCTTATTTCTCTATGCCCCTCTTAAAGGTCTGTGCCGTCGGCTCAGGCAGGCCGCTTGAAGGTGGGCGACACGGGGCAGTCCAAATGTGTTTTACACCTTCGTCTGCATGGAGTGCGAGAATTCCTCGCTGGTAAGAGGGATGCCATTATCAATAACAGACTGGGGTGATAAATCTACAATTGGGTGCCGGAGAAACAATCACAGGGGGCAATACTCGAATGGGTTTGGTGTTGGTGTTGTCACTTGCTTCTCCCGGACGGATCTCGCTGCCGTTGTCGTCTCGCGCTCACCTCCGCTTCAGCCGTTCCTCCCGTCTTTCGCCTGATATAATCCTCAACTCCACTTTCCCACCTTATCCCCAGAACCCTTGGTCCCCTTACTGATTAAAATCTGTCTATCTCAGCTTTGAACATACCGAATGACCCAGCCTCTACGGCTCTCTGTGGTAAAGAATTCCACCGACTCATTATCCTCTGAGAGGAAATATTTCTCATCATCACTGTCTTCAATGAGTGACCGCTTACTCTGAGATTATGCCCTCTGGTCCTAGACTCTCCCTCAAGGGGAAACGACCTGTCAGAATCAAGACATAGGGTGCTTACCAAAGTAATCAATAGTATAGACTAAGGAAATCCAGATTGTTAGTTGATGCCAAATCTGAGGGCATAAAAAAATATCGTCAATCAAAATAAGGGATGTTGATTATGAGGTGAGACTGGAGAATCTGGGGTTGTTTTCCTCAGAACAGATAAGATTAAATGGAGATTAGAATCCCTCCACCACAAACACGCAGTAGCAGCATTGTGTACTATCACAAGATGCTTTCCAACAACTCATCAAGGCTCCTTCAACAACACCTTCTAAACCCGCATCCTTGACCACTAAGAAGGCAGCGGAAACTTAGGAACACCACTACCCGCAAGTTCCTTCCCAAGCCACACACCATCATGACTTGGAGCTTTATCACCTCCCCGCACTGTCACTGGTCAAAGTCCTGCAACTCCCTTCCTAACAGCAATGTGGCGGAGGTGAGATTGAGGTAAGAGTGACCGCCCTTGACACCAAAGCAGCGTTTAATCAAGGGCAGTGTCAAGGAACCCTGGCAAAACTTGGAGTCAATGGGAATCAAGAGGAAAACTCTCCGCTGGTTGGAGTCATACCCGGCACAAAGGAAGATGGTTGTGGTGGTTGGAGGTCAATCATCTCAGTTCCAGGACATCACTGCAGGAGTTCCTCAGGGTAGTGCCCTGGGCCCAACCATCTTCAGCTGCTTCACCAGTGACCTCCCTTCCATCATAAGGTCAGAACTGTGGATATTCGCTAATGATTGTACAATGTTCAGCACCATTTACAACTCCTCAGACACTGAAGCAGTCCATGTCCATATGTAGCAAGACCTGAACAATATTCAGACTTTTATTTTGTAGATTTAGAGTACCCAATTCATTTTATCCAATTAAGGGGCAATTTAGCGCGGCCAATCCACCTATCCTGCACGTCTTTGGGTTGTGGGGGCGAAACCCACGTAAACACGGGGAGAATGTGCAAACTCCACACGGACCGTGACCCCAAGCCGGGATCGAACCTGGGACCTCGGCGCCGTGAGGCAGCAATGCTGTCCTACAATAGTCAGACTTAGGCTGATAAGTGGCCTGTAACATTCGTGCCACACAAGTGCCAGGGAATGACAAATTGCAACAAGAGAGAATATAGCCCCTTGACATTCAATGGCATTACCATCGCTGAATCCCCCACAATCTACATCCTGGGGTTACCGTTGACTAGAAACTGAACTGGACTAGTCATATTAATACTGTGGCTACCAGGGCAGGTCAGAGGCTAGGAATCCTGCAGTGGGTAACTCACCTCCTGACTCCCCAAAACCTATCCTCCACCTACAAGGCACAAATGAAGAGTGTGGTGGATTACTCCTCAATTGCCTGAATGAGTACAGCTCCAGCAACACTCAAGAAGCTTGACACCATCCAGGACAAAGTTGTCAGCTTGATTGGCACCCTAACCACCACCTTAAATAAAAACATCCTTCACCCATCCTTCATCCATCACGGGTGCCCAGTGGCAGCAATGTAAACCCTCGACGCGATGCACTGCAGGAACTCACCAAGGCTCCTTCGACAGCACCTTCCAAACCCACGACTTCTAAAAACTAGAAGGACAAGGACAGCAGATACATGGGAACACCACCACCTTCAAATTCCCCTCCAAGTCATTCACCACCCTGACTTGGAAATATATCGCCGTTCCTTCACTGTCGCTGGGTCAAAATACGGAAACTCCCTCCCTGACAGCACTGTGTACCTACACCTGAAGGACTGCAGCAGTTCAAGAAGGCAGCTCACCACCACCTTCTCAATAACAAATAGGTACTGTCAATAAGTTCTGGTATTGCGAGCGATGCTCACACTTCAGGAATAAATAGCAAAAGTAAAATATGGAGAGAGCTCATCGGTTAAGTGCTGTGTGGGTTGGAGACTATTCCTGGCTAGACCAGGCTTCCCATAACCATAAATTTACGAAAGGAACGAAACAGCTATGAGGTGCTTGGTTTCACCCAGGGGTCCAGGGAACTTGAAGGTTGCTGAAGCACCGCTGAAGACAAAAGCAAGTGAGAACAGGCACGGGGAACTTGAATCAATAATTCTTTAGACCCTGTCATGGGAGTGTCTCTTAAAGAAACGTTTTTGTCTTATCACATGACTTCAGTGACGTCACTGTGTGGCAGGAGCTGGGCTGTGGCTCTGGGTTTTTACTTTCGTTTATGAGTTGGGAGCTGGCTGTGGCTCTGAGGTTTACTTTCGCTTTAAGTTCGACCTGGTTTTGTACTGCACAGGGTGGAAAGAGGTGTCTCTCTATCTCCAGTTTAAAAGCTGTTTCCAGATTACTTGATAACTGTTTTCTGGAAGGGATTCAAACCTGCTGTTTTAGAAAGGAAACAGGTGGATCCACACCAAGTCTTAAAGTTAGTAAGAGTGCCGTGTGTTGGGCCACACCTTTGAAAAGGGGTTTCTGGTTTATGGGATCTTGTTATTAAATTGGAACAGTTAAAGGGGGGGATTTATTAAGGGTTATACATAGATTACTGGAGCTGTGTGGGGTATTTATGTGTGTAGTTGTATTTTCTAAAAATGTTAACTGAATTCGTACAATAAAGCTTGTTTTTGATTAAAAGTGCTAAAGACCACTGTCGAATAACACGTGAAACGTAGGCCCTTGTGCTCATCGTAACCAAAATCGATAAACAGTTGTAGGTCAGGTGGACTCCATGATATACTTCGGAGTTTTCTTAACCCTGGCCCATAACAACCCTAAGAATGGGCCCAACAATGGCCATTTTCTCCACCAAACCACTGGGGTCAGCTGCTTCCCCTGCTCGGCCTATGGGTGGGGATGTGAGGAAAGGGGCCAACATTAGGCCAAGCTCAGGGGAGCTAACGTGGAGCAGGCAGCAGCCTGAGCCAGGCATGGGATGGCCTGGGTTAATCCTCCACCAGATGCCACCTTTATCCATTAAAAGCCAACAATGTGACTTTCAAGGGAATTTAAAAAATCAATCAGAAACCATTAGAACGGAACCACAGCATATTTCCTCACAAACAAATCAACCCGTCACCAGCTCTGCATAATGAATAAAGCATGCTAATATATGCTAACAAATTCAAAATTTCCCAGCCCATCAAACACCACTGCACTAGAGCAGCAGCAGCAACATTATGCACCTTCTCTGATGTTGCCTCGGCTTGGCAATAAATTTAAAGGACATTGCAATTTAAATTGTTTTGTTTTAATTTTGGAGAATTTTGTGTTCAACAAGGTCAATAATTCAACCTTTCCCCTTGTTACCCAGCATGTTGCATTTTAGTGTAAGCATCAAGCACTCCCAGGACAGGTACTGCACGGGGTTAGATACAGAGTAAAGCTCCCTCTACACTGTCCCCATCAAACACTCCCAGGACAGGTACAGCACGGGGTTAGATACAGAGTAAAGCTCCCTCTACACTGTCCCCATCAAACACTCCCAGGACAGGTACAGCACGGGTTTAGATACAGAGTAAAGCTCCCTCTACACCGTCCCAATCAAACACTCCCAGGACAGGTACAGCACAGGGTTAGATACAGAGTAAAGCTCCCTCTACACTGTCCCCATCAAATACTTCCAGGACAGGTACAGCACGGGGTTAGATACAGATAAAGCTCCCTCTACACTGTCCCCATCAAACACTCCCAGGACAGGTACAGCACGGAGTTAGATACAGAGTAAAGCTCCCTCTACACTGTCCACATCAAACACTCCCAGGCCAGATACAGCACAGGGTTAGATACAGAGTGAAGCTCCCTCTGAACTGTCCCCATCAAACACTCCCAGGGCAGGTGCGGCACAGGGTTAGATACAGAGTAAAGCTCCCTCTACACTGTCCACATCAAACACTCCCAGGACAGGTACAGCACGGGGTTAGATGGAGAGTAAAGCTCCCACTACACTGTCCCCATCAAACACTCCCAGGACAGGTACAGCACGGGGATTAGGTACAGAGTAAAGCTCCCTCTACGCTGTCCCCATCAAACACTCCCAGGACAGGTACAGCACAGGTTCAGATACAGAGTAAAGCTCCCTCTACACTGTCAACATCAAACACTCCCAGGACAGGTACAGCACGGGGATTAGGTACAGAGTAAGGCTCCCTCTACGCTGTCCCCATCAAACACTCCCAGGACAGGTACAGCACGGGGTTAGATACAGAGTAAAGCTCCCTCTACACTGTCCCCATCAAACACTCCCAGGACAGGTACAGCACGGGGTTAGATACAGAGTAAAGCTCCCTCTACACTGTCCCCATCAAACACTCCCAGGACAGGTCCAGCACGCGGTTAGATGCAGAGTAAAGCTCCCTCTACACTGTCCCCATCAAACACTCCCAGGACAGGTACAGCACAGGTTCAGATACAGAGTAAAGCTCCCTCTACACTGTCAACATCAAACACTCCCAGGACAGGTACAGCACGGGGATTAGGTACAGAGTAAAGCTCCCTCTACGCTGTCCCCATCAAACACTCCCAGGACAGGTACAGCACGGGGTTAGATACAGAGTAAAGCTCCCTCGACACTGTCCCCATCAAACACTCGCAGGACAGGTACAGCATGGGGTTAGATACAGAATAAAGCTCCCTCTACAGTGTCCCCTTCAAACACTCCCAGGACAGGTGCAGCACGAGGTTAGATGCAGAGTAAAGCTCCCTCTACACTGTCCCTGACAAACACTCCCAGGACAGGTGCAGCACGAGGTTAGATGCAGAGTAAAGCTCCCTCTGCTTCGAAGCATAGAATAGTAACAGCACAGAAGAAGGCCATTCAGCCCATCTTCTCCATGCCAGCCCAAGGACACCCAGATACTTTTTCTAATCACACTTTCCTGCACCTGGCCCATTGCCCTGTAGTTTACAGCATTTAATTTTAGCTTTAGATTTAAATTTAAATTTAGATTTATATTTCTTGTCACGTGTGCCGAGGTACAGTGAAAAGTCTTGTTCTGTGTACAGTCCAGACAGATCGTTCCATACATGAAAAGCAAAGGACATACGATAGATACACAATGTAAATGCATGGGCATAGACATTGGGTGAAGCACACTGAATGTCGAGCTGCAACAGTAGAGAAGATGCGTAGAGAGATCAGTTCAGTCCATAAGAGGGTCATTCAGGAGTCTGGTAGCAGCGGGGAAGAAGCTGTTTTTGAGTCTATTCGTGCGTGTTCCAGACTTTTGTGTGTCCTGTTTGAAGGAAGAGGTTGGAAGAGAGAATAACCTGGGTGGGGGGGATCTTTGATTATGCTGCCCCCTTTCCCAAAGCAACATGAGGTGTCGACAGTCAATGGATGGGAGGCGGGTTTGTGTGATGGACTGGGCGGTGTTCATGACTCTCTGAAGTTTCTTGCGGTCCTGGGCCAAGCAGTTGCCATACCAGGCTGTGATGCAGCCCGATAGGATGCTTTCTATGGTGCATCTATAAAAATTGGTAAGTGTCAATGTGGACATGCCGAATTTCCTTAATATCCTGAGGAAGTATAGGCTCTATGGGGTTTCTCAGTTGTAGCATCAATGTGGGTGGACCAGGACCGATTGTTGGTGATGTTTACACGTAGGAATTTGAAACTGCTAACCATCTCCAACTCGGACCCGTTCATGCTGACAGGGGTGTGTACGACATTTTGCTTTCTGAAGTCAATGACCAGCTCTTTATTTTTGCTGATATTGAGGGAGAGATTGTTGTCATTACGCCACGTCGCTAGTTTCTCTATCCCCCTCCTGTATTCTGATTCGTCTTTGTTAGAGATCCTACCCTCTGCGTAAAAATCTCTTCTTCTTGTCCCCTCCACACCTTCTGCCACTTAACTTGAATCTATGTCCCCTGCTGCTAGAATTCTCTGCCAAGGGAAACAACTTTATCCTGTCCACTCTATTGCTTCCCTTCATAATTTTGTACACCTCGATCGTAGCAGATACAGCATGGGTTAGATACAGAGTAAAACACCCTCTACATCTCCCCATCAAACACTCCCAGGACAGGTACAGCACGGGGTTAGATACAGAGTAAAACTCCCTCTACACTGTCCCCATCAAACACTCCCAGGACAGGTACAGCACAGGGTTAGATACAGAGTAAAACTCCCTGTACATGTCCCCATCAAACACTCCCAGGACAGGTACAGCACGGGGTTAGATACAGAGTAAAACTCCCTCTACACTGTCCCCATCAAACACTCCCAGGACAGGTACAGCACGGGGTTAGATACAGAGTAAAACTCCCTCTACATGTCCCCATCAAACACTCCCAGGACAGGTACAGCACGGGGTTAGATACAGAGTAAAGCGCTCTCTACACTGTCCCCATCAAACACTCCCCGGACAGGTACAGCACGGGGTTAGATACAGAGTAAAGCTCCCTCTACACTGTCCGCAACAAACACTCCCAGGACAGGTACAGCACGGGGTTAGATACAGAGTAAAGCTCCCTCTACACTGTCCCCATCAAACACTCCCAGGACAGGTACGCACAGGGTTAGATACAGGGTAAAGCTCCCATCTACACTGCCCCCATCAAACACTCCCAGGACAGATACAGCATGGGTTAGATACAGAGTAAAACACCCTCTACATGTCCCCATCAACACTCCCAGGACAGATACAGCACGGGGTTTGATACAGAGTAAAGCTCCCTCTACACTGTCCCCATCAAACACTCCCCGGACAGGTACAGCACGGGGTTAGATCCAGAGTAAAGCTCCCTCAACACTGTCCCCATCAAACACTCCCCGGACAGGTACAGCACGGGGTTAGATACAGAGTAAAGCGCCCTCTACACTGTCCCCATCAAACACTCCCCGGACAGGTACAGCACGGGGTTAGATACAGAGTAAAGCTCCCTCTACACTGTCCCCATCAAACACTCCCCGGACAGGTACAGCACGGGGTTAGATACAGAGTAAAGCTCCCTCTACACTGTCCCCATCAAACACTCCCAGGACAGGTACAGCACGGGGTTAGATACAGAGTAAAGCTCCCTCTACGCTGCCCCCCATCAAACACTCCCAGGACAGATAAAGCATGGGCTTAGATACAGAGTAAATATCTCGCTACACTTTCCCATCAAACACTCCCAGGACAGGTACAGCACGGGATTAGATACAGAGTAAAGCTCCCTCTACACTGTCCCCATCAAACACTCCCAGGACAGGTACAGCACGGGGTTAGGTACAGAGTAAAGCTCCCTCTACACTGTCCCCATCAATCACTCCTAAGGCAGGTACAGAACGAATAGGTTAAGAGTAAATCTCTGTCTGCTCTTTCCCCATCAAACAATCAAAAGGTGCGTGCCAGCACAGAATCACATACCAAGCAACCCCCCCCCCCCCCCCCCCCCCCACCGTCCTGGTCCCGTTACGCATCCCAAGCAATGCACTTACAGAGGAGCCATTACGTAAACCCAAACTCCTGCTATCACACTGATGGTTTGTGTTCAATAATTTACAGGGTGTTTTGAATTTGTTTTCAGGATGTGGTGATCCTGTTTATATCAAGGCTGAGGTGATTGCCTATTCTTCATTGTCCTGTGATGAAGGTGGTGAAAGCTTTCATTAACTGTTGCAGCCCATGTTGTGAATGTGCTGCTATAATGTTAATAGGTTTGATTTTCCAGCATGGAGACCCAGCAAAAACAATGCTTTTGTGCTGAACGTATTGCTACTGTTATGGGTCCGGGTTTCCAGAACCCCAAAGTGTTTCATGGAGTTCAATCGACCCAGATTGTGGTGTGGGAAGCACACGGCGTACTCTCAAGGTGTGATACAGCAGAAATGGACAAATGGTTTTTAAAACAAAACAATATTTATTCTATGAACTCAATTTAACTTTAAAAAAACAAACATTGAATATATTAACGCCCATTACTTCAAAGATAACCCTAAAAGACTACAACACTAAATAATCCTTCAAACTGTTTCTTTAAACATCCAAAAGACTTCAACCTTCAAAAACAGACATGATGTTGCGTTCAATATATTTATAGTCTTTGGATTTGCAGAAATCACCAGACAGCTCTGTGTTTTCTTCCTGCAGCTCTCAGCAAAACACACAGACACTCCCAGCTGCCTCCTCAAACTGAAACCAAAAGCAGAAGTGAGCTCAGCTCAGCTCCCCCACCCTCTGACACCACTTCAGTAATATGATCAGCTCCATTTCTTAAAGGTACATGGCTTAAACATCCATTTCTTAAAGGTACTCTCACCTGACACTACTGCAATTCACCACTGTATTGTACTGTACTATGTTGATGCCCCTGTGGGCTCCGCCTGTGGCTCCGCCCCCTGCAGCCTGTAGGCGGCACTCTGTACAGAGCAGTCGCTGGCAGGCACAGATCTAGCTTATTAAAACCATTGTTCACTTCTACTAATCGTCTCGTGTGAATTGATGGTCGCATCAGCTTTACAATCTGCTGGAGACTATTACTGTTTGAAGAAGAAATTCAAAAACTGAGCAATTGAAGGACCGATTTCACATTTTTCAACAAAAACAAACTTTATTACAAACAGAAAGAGAAATGAAACCAAGCAAGGACTATTAAATTCACACCAAAGCTGATAAAATCTTATCTTATTAACTCAGTTCTACTTTTCACTTCCCCACATTGTTCCCTTATCTTACAGAGTCTTCGAGGTTCATCCGCCTTCCTCGGGACCAACTCAACAGGTATGATACAGTCTTCTGGAAATTACTTCAATATGTCGTATTCCAGCTCTTCCTCTGAGGTAAGATCCTATCGGGGTCCTTCCATTAGCTTCTGGCTACGTGGCCCTCCACATTTTTTTTTTTACTGACTTCTCAGCCCCTTGTTCAGGTGCCGGCAGATCCAACTGCTTTCCCACAATTTCCTAAGAAATCCAACTGCTTTCTGCCACAAAGTTCTGTGAGGACCACTGTAGTTTTGATTTGATTTGATTTATTGTTGCATGTACCAACGTACAGTGAAAATTATTTTTCTGCTGCCAAGGGAACGAACACAGTACGTACATAGTAGACAAAAAAGAATAATTGACAGAGTACATTGACAAACCGTACATCGACAAACAGTGATTGGTTACAGTGAGGAACAAGGGGCCAAACAAAGCAAATACATGAGCAAGAGCAGCCTAGGGCATCGTGAATAGTGTTCTTACAGGGAACAGATCAGTCCGAGGGGAGTCGTTGAGGAGTCTTGTAGCTGTGGGGAAGAAGCTGTTCCTATGTCTGGATATGCGAGTCTTCAGACTTCTGCACCTTCTGCCTGATGGAAGGGTCTGGAAGAGGGCAATGCCTGGGTGGGAGGGGTCTCTGATAATGCTGTGTGCCTCCCTGAGGCAGCGGGAGGTGTACACAGAATCAATGTGAGGGTGGCAAGCTTGTGTGATGCGTTGGGCTGAGTTCACCACAGTCTGCAGTTTCTTGCGATCTTGGGCTGAGCAGTTGCCATACCAGGCTGTATAGGATAGGATGCTCTCGATCGTACATCTGTCGAAGTTTGTGAGAGTCGATGCAGACATGCCAAATTTCTTTAGCTTCCGTAGGAAGGAGAAACGTTGTTGGGGTTTCTTGACTGTCCACGTGAGTGGACCAGGACAGACTGTTGGTGATGGTGACCCCCAAGAACTTAAAGCGATCGACCATCTCCACTTCGGAGTCATCGATGCAGACGGGAGTGTGTGTCGCGCTGCGCTTCCTGAAGTCGATGATCAGTTCCTTGGTCTTTCTGACATGTGAAGAGACATCATGCAACCACGTGATCTAGCTCCTTTCTGTAGTCTGATTCGTCGTTGTTTGAGATACGACCCACACAGCCATATCATCAGCAAGCTTTTAGAATGAGTTGAAGTTAAATCTTGCCACACAGTTTTCTTCCACTAGCTGCAAGCTGGAGCCGGTCTTCCAGCTGTTTTGCCTTCCCGAAATCCAAACAGCGATCGAGCCCCATCCGTATTCCATGCAGTGAACGGCAAAGAATGCCATCTTAAGTGTCCATAACTCCGATTGGACCTCTCAATCCAGTGAGATACAGTCTTCACCAAAATAAAGCTCCCTCTGAGTGTTCCCAATTTAAACTGCCTTCCACCGAGATCTATTCCCAATTTCCCAATCCGCAGATTTCATTTATCTTATTTTCAACACATTAACCTCCAAGAAAAAAGTTATATCCCTGAAATCAAAAACATATGGGGCGCGATTCTCCACTCCCACGCCGGTTGGGAGAATCGCCTGGGCCGCCAAAATTTCCGGGGATGCCGGTCCGACGCCCTCCCGCGATTCTCCCAAGCGGCGGGAACGGCCCGGTCGAGTTTCGCAGGCCGGAGAATCGCCGGAGACACCCAAAATGGCGATTCTCCGGCACCCCCGCTATTCTGAGGCCCGGATGGGCCGAGTGGCCAGGCCAAAACGGCGGGTTCCCCATGGCGCCGTCCACACCTGGTCGCTGCCATCGTGGGCGGTGCATGAACGCTGGGGGGGCGGCCTGTGGGGGGGCGAGGGGGGATCCTGCACCGGGCTTCACCTGGAATGTGGGGTGGCCCGCGATCGGTGCCCACCGATCGGCGGGCAGTCCTCTCTGAAGGAGGACCTCCTTCCTTCCGCGGCCCCGCAAGATCCGTCTGCCATCCTCTTGCGGGGCGGATTTGGACAGAACGGCAACCACGCATGCGCGGACGACGTCTGTTATGCGGCGCCGGCCGCGTCATCTATGCGGCGCCGCTTTTACGCGGGTGACAAGGCCGGGCGCGTGTAGCTGACGCGGCCCCGATCCTGGCCCATTGTCAGGGCCTGAATCGGTCGGGACCGGGGCCGTTCCGCGCCGTCGTGAACCTCGACGGCGTTCACAACGGCGCGGCCACTTCGGCGCGGGAGTGGAGAATCCCGCCCATGAATTATGAACTAAAAGCAAAAAACTGCAGATGCATTGAATCAAAAAAATATATGGGATATATGTTAAACAAGGGTTTAAGATGGAGGAGAAAGGTTGCAGTCTGAAGTTGTTGAACTCAATGTTGAGTCTTGAGGGCGGTCGTGTTCTGAATCGGGAGATGCTGCTCCTCCAGCGTGCGCTGGGCTTCACTGGGCCAAGGACGGACATGTGGGCCTGAGAGCAAGATGCTGAGTTAAAATGGCCATCAGCAGGAAGGTTGAAGTCATGCTTGCAGACTGAGCGAAGGCGTTCCGTGAAACGGTCACCTGGTTCACAATTAGTCTCCCTAATGTAAAGGAGACCGTATTGGGAGCAACAAATACATCTGAATTACAGCCTAGATATTCTCAACACCTTCCCGCATGTAGCAAATTAAAATGTGTTTTAATTTTTCCAAGTTAAAATATTGCAGCTTACACTGTATTATATATCTGAACAACTTGATTGGATCTGATTTGATTTATTGTCACGTGTACCGAGGTACAGTGAAGTATTGTTCTGCGTACAGTCCAGACAGATTGTTCGATACACGAAAGAAACATAGGATATACGATAAATAAATACAGAATAATAATTTAATTTAATCTTTATCTTTATTGATGTCACAAGTAGGCTTACATTAACACCGCAATGAAGTTACTGTGAAAATCCCCTAGTCGCCACATTCCGGCACCTGTTCGGGTACACAGAGGGAGAAATCAGAATGTCCGATCACCTAACAGCACGTCTTTCGGGACTTGTGGGAGGAAACCGGAGCACCCGGAGGAAACCCACGCAGACACGGGGAGAACGGGCAGACTCCGCACAGACAGTGACCCAAGCCGGGAATCGAACCTGGGACCCTGGTGCTGTGACGCAACAGTGCTAACCGCTGTGCTACGAGCCGCCATAGACACAACTATCTTATCACATGCAATAAATACAATAATCATCCCTTTATTGGCTAATGAAATTCACAAGTCTATCTGAGACGTATACAGCTGATTTCACATCCATCAATCACAGATCACTTTAAGATGCAAAGTACTACCTTATGCAGTGTTTTTGAAAAGTTTTCCTCTTACAATATATCTAATTCAAAAATAGATTTTTCATTGTTATTCACAAGTGAAGCTGTGGGATAAAACATTTCTTCACTTTTGATCTTTATTGCCCAGCATGTTTTTATTCTCCTCATTATTTAAATCTAAAAAGAAAGTCCCTGTTAATTCCATTACTAAAGCACCTTGTCTTCTTGCTCAGTTGAGGCTATATCTTCATTTTTTTGTTCATTTTCCAGACTCAAGCATTATAAATTTTCTTTTTGAGGTAACAAGTTCAAAATGACTTCTTTCTTATGCCAGGAACTAGTTCTCGGTTCTTGTTCCAACGATGGAGTGACTTCAAATGTAAATCCTTAATACTTCCTCATGTCTCTTTTTTGCACCCACAGCAGAAACATTAGAAGCGAACGGTTTCTCACAAGCTTCACTCTTTGGCACAGCTTTCATTGGATAAGTACCGGAGATGTGCTCCAATGCCACTGGTTTACTTCTTGATTTCCCACAATTTCCCTTTAAGTGTCCGACTTTATGACAGTGAGAACATGTGGATATTATGAACTCAACCCTGGGCGCAATTCTCCCATCGGGAGTCTAAGTGCCGACGCCGGAGTGAAAACCGGAGTGTTTCACTCCGGCGTCAGAGGCCGCTCCCAGCCCCCTTTCTCCCGCCCCCGTGGGGCTAGGAGCGGCATCGCGCCATTTACGCGTGCCGGGCCTTGGCGCCGCGTAAAAGCAGCGCCACGTAAATTACGTCACCCGCGCATGCGCGGTTGCCGTCCTCCCCGAGGCCGCCCTGCAAGAACATGTCGGATGGATCTTGCGGGGCGGCAGAGGAAAGGAGGCCCCCCTTCAGAGAGGCCGGCCCGCCGATCGGTGGGCACCGATCGCGGGCCAGACCCCATTTGAGGCCCCCCCCCCCCCCCCCCGGTGAAGGAACCTCCCTCTCCCCCACAGGCCCCCCCCCCACCAGCGTTCCTGCGCTGTTCCCGCCGGCAGCGACCAGATGTGGACGGCACCGGTGGGAACCCGTCGTATTGGGCAGGCCGTTCGGCCCATCCGGGCTGGAGAATCGGCGCTTGCCCGTTGCAAACGGCGAGCGGCGATTCTCCCAGCGGCCAGCCATGATTCTCGACGCGCCGGTTTGGGGGAGTGGGAGAATCGCATGCGGGCATCGGGACGGCGTGGCGGGACACGCACGGCGCCCCGGCGATTCTCCCACCAAGCATGGGGGGGGGGGAGAATTCCGACCCTTATTTTCTATGCCATCCTTTTGACCATCATGTCAAGAATCTTCTCCTTTGTTTCTGTGATCCTCTTCACTATAATTTACTGGCAAAAATCCTCCTGAAGTGTTTTGAAAAATATCAGTCAATTATTTTTTATGTTCAAGCAGAAAAATGTCATATTCTTGTTTGGTCTCTTTCTCCATGGCAACACCTCAGCCAATCAGAATTGACTTTTCAACCTATCAGCACCATCTTTTCCTGTGGAATAAATTGTTGTGCTTGTTTTAAATTTGGCATTCTTCCATTTTGTCCTGTTGAGTGCAAGATGAAAAGCTTCGGCAGCATGTCTCTCTTTTCAGCTATGTTCAGTTCCTGTGTGGCCAACCAACCGTTTGGGCTGATTTTCAGATAGTTTGTAATACTTCAGCTTTTCCCGATCCTATTCCAAATAAATTTTATTTCATGGAATCCCGACAGGGCAGAAGGAGGCCATTCGGCCCTTTGAGTCTGCACCGGCCCTTGGAAAGAGCGCCCTACCTAGGCAAGTTCCTTGCCCAACTTGATCACAAATCCCCCACCCTATCCATATAACCCAGTAACTCGACCGAACCTTTTGGATACTACGGGGCAATTTATCACGGCCAATCCACAGAACCTGCACATCTTTGGTCTGTGGGAGGAAACCGGAGCACAAAGAACAAACAAAGAAATGTACAGCACAGGAACAGGCCCTTCGGCCCTCCAAGCCTGTGCCGACCATGCTGCCCGACTAAACTACAATCTTCTACACTTCCAGGGACCGTATCCCTCTATTCCCATCCTATTCATGTATTTGTCAAGATGCCCCTTAAATGTCACTATCGTCCCTGCTTCCACCACCTCCTCCGGTAGCGAGTTCCAGGCACCCACTACCCTCTGCGTAAAAAAACTTGCCTCGTACATCTACTCTAAACCTTGCCCCTCTCACCTTAAACCTATGCCCCCTAGTAATTGACCCCTCTACCCTGGGGGAAAGCCTCTGACTATCCACTCTGTCTATGCCCCTCATAATTTTGTATACCTCTATCAGGTCTCCCCTCAACCTCCTTCGTTCCAGTGAGAACAAACCGAGTTTATTCAACCGCTCCTCATAGCTAATGCCCTCCATACCAGGCAACATTCTGGTAAATCTCTTCTGCACCCTCTCTAAAGCCTCCACATCCTTCTGGTAGTGTGGCGACCAGAATTGAACACTATACTCCAAGTGTGGCCTAACTAAGGTTCTATACAGCTGCAACATGACTTGCCAATTCTTATACTCAATGCCCTGACCAATGAAGGCAAGCATGCCGTATGCCTTCTTGACTACCTTCTCCACCTGTGTTGCCCCTTTCAATGACCTGTGGACCTGTACTCCTAGATCTCTTTGACTTTCAATACTCTTGAGCACCCGGAGGAAACCCACGCACACACGGGGAGGAAGTGCAGACTCTGCAAAAACAGTCACCCAAGGACGGAATTGAACCCGGGACCCTGGCGCAATGAGGCATAATAATAATCTTTATTATTAATAATAATCTTTATTATTAATAATAATAATCTTTATTATTGCCACAAGTAGGCTTACATTAACACTGCAATGAAGTTACTGTGAAAATTCCCTAGTCGCCACATTCTGGCGCCTGTTCGGGTACACAGTGAGAGAATTCAGAATGTCCAATTCACCTAACAAGCACGTCTTTCAGGACTTGTGGGAGGAAACCGGAGCACCCGGAGGAACTCCACACAGACACGGGGAGAACGTGCCGGCTCCGCACAGACGGTGTCCCATGCCGGGAATCGAACCTGGGACCCTGGTGCTGTGAAGCAACAGTGCTAACCACTGTGCTACCATGCCGCCCCATTCGAGCAATATCGACAGCTTCCTCATTTTAGACTTCCATTTTTCTCTTTGAGTCTTTCACAGAATTCACAAACACCACTTTTGTAAGGGGCAAAGAAAGGAGTCCACACCGAATTGTAGAGAAAAACAAAACTTATTTTATTTAACAGGTTAACCATTATGTAATTTCCTATTCTGTCTTCTCTAGTTGGTGCCCGACTGGCAACTCTACTTATAAAAGGGCAGCACAGTGGCGCAGTGGGTTAGCACGGTTGCCTCACGGCGCCGAGGTCCCAGGTTCGATCCCGGCTCTGGGTCACTGTCTGTGTGGAGTTTGCACATTCTCCCCGTGTTTGTGTGGGTTTTGCCCCCACAACCCAAAAGATGTGCAGGGTAGGTGGATTGGCCACGCTACATTGCCCCTTCATTGGAAAAAATGAATTGGATGCTCTAAATTAAAAAACAACTCTACTGATACAAAGGCACATGAAACTGTGTTAAGGGTCCCCGCCCCCATCCTGGGGGTGCTGATATTCAGCCAGCGTTGCTCCCACCCACCCAGTTTCTGTTTTACCTTGGCGATGCGCTCCTCCCAGTTTTTGGTGCACGCCCCGGCCGCTCCGAACCATATCCCCAGCACCTTCAGGTAATCTGACCTGACGGTGAAGGGGACAAAGGACCGGTCGGCCCAGTTCCCAAAGAACATGGCCTCGCTCTTGCCGCGGTTTACCTTGGCTCCCGAGGCCAGTTCAAACTGGTCGCAGGCGTTCAGGAGCCTGCGTACAGACGCGGGATCCGAAAAGTGACCTTTTCAACTCTGTCCAGCTGTCGGTTTTTTGGCAGCTGTATTCTTTCTCTCAACACTGGCAACTCATTGTTAACTCAGTCTTAGGTGTTATTAGCCCTTCAGGGTCAATTTAAGGTCTCTGTCCTTCCTGTGGAGAACATTGAATTGGAAATTCTGCAAGAACTTCTGCTGCCACCAAACTGTCCAATGATGTGGATGCATCGCCGCTTTTACTTTGATCAGTTCCTTGTCCAACTTGATCACCAACAGGCGAAGAGATTTTACAACTCCCAACATCCCAGATTGTGGAAAAACTGCAATTCCCGTCATATCAGTCTTCACTCTGAGGATATAAGCGACACTCCAGAAGCAGCTGTAAACCAGGAAATGGGATGGGAGGCAGGAACTCAGGAAAGTTACAGTCACCAGAGAAGTGGTACTGAGTAAATTGTTGGAGCTGAGGCAGACAAGAACTCGGGTCCTGCTGGACTACATCCTAGGGTTTAACTGAAGTGCCTAACGAGGGTCGAGATTCAGCGACTGTGTTGTGTCTGATCCGGGCGGCCGGGTGAGTAGAGGCAGTGGGCAAAATCGAGATTTGCGCACGGCACAAACCATTGTGCATTCATCTGGCCTGCGCCCGATGGTGAGAATATCATTCACCCTAATTTGTATCTATTTCAATCTCGTGAACAAGATTGAAATCATAGAATTTACAGTGCCGAAGGAGGCCATTCGGCCCATCGAGTCTGCACCGGCCCCTACAAAGAGCACCCTACTCAAGCCCACGTATCTACCCTATTCTCGTAACCCAGTAACCCCCACTTAACCTTTTTTGGACACTAAGGACAATAAGACATTAAGGCGGCACGGTAGTACAGTGTTTACCATAGTTGTTTCACACCTCCGGGGTCCCAGGTTCGATTCCCGGCTTGGGTAACTGTCTGTGTGGAGTTTGCACGTTCTCCTCATGTCTGCGTGGGTTTCCTCCGGGTGCTCCGGTTTCCTCCCACAAGTCCCGAAAGACGTCCTGTTATTTAATTTGGACATTCTGAATTCTCCCTCTGTGTACCCGAACAGGTGCCGGAATGTGGCGACTCAGGGATTTTCACAGTAACTTCATTGCAGTGTTACTGTAAGCCTACTTGTGACAGTGAAGTTATTATTATAAGGACAATTTAGCATGGATAATCCACCTAACCTGCACATCTTTGGACTGGGGGAGGAAACCGGAGCACCCGGAGGAAACCCACGCAGACACGGGGAGAACGTGCAGACTCCGCACAGACAGTGACCCAAGAGGGGAATCGAACCTGGGACCCTGGAGCCGTGAAGCAATTGTACTAATCACTATGCTATCGTGCTGCCTAAATCAAATGCAGTGGCCTCCCGGGAATCACCCGACTCCCAGCTGGAAGTCATTTAGTACTCCTTTTCAAAAATGGCCACTAGGGGGATGTGAGGAACAAAGAACAAACAAAAACAAAGAAATGTACAGCACAGGAACAGGCCCTTCGGCCCTCCAAGCCCGCGCCGACCATGCTGCCCGACTAAACTACAATCTTCAACACTTCCTGGGTCCGTATCCCTCTATTCCCATCCTATTCATGTATTTGTCAAGATGCCCCTTAAATGTCACTATCGTCCCTGCTTCCACCACCTCCTCCGGTAGCGAGTTCCAGGCACCCACTACCCTCTGTGTAAAAAACTTGCCTCGGACATCTACTCTAAACCTTGCCCCTCGCACCTTAAACCTATGCCCCCTAGTAATTGACCTCTCTACCCCGGGGAAAAGCCTCTGACTACCCACTCTGCCTATGCCCCTCATAGGTGAGTACCCATTTCCCTTTGCCAGCATGCAGCTCAAGTGCACTGGAGCTGATGCCCCGGTGCTCAGAGGGGGGCGGGGTGGTGGTGGTGGGGGAGGTGGGGGGGGGGGTGAAGGACCATTCATGGGGGTTGGGCTTGATCAGGGGGGCTGAAGTATTCCAGGCAAGGGGGTCATCGCAGAGCCAGGGTGAGTGACTTTTCAACTGTGAGGAATTCGAGCCATCTTTAAATATCGTGTAGCCCCATAACAGGGGCAACCACAGCGGCCGCCTGTCTATCCGACCCAACTCACCCAGGACAGAGCTCCACCCAGGTGCAATGTCACTCCCGAAAGCCAATGTCACTCCCTTCAACCGTGAGCAGCTTCTAGCTTCACATCTGAGCAATTAGTCTTTGACAAAGTGTCATTTGGACTCGGAAGGTTAGCATTTTCTCTTTGGTGAGAAATTAGTTGTGAGAGCACTTCACACTTCTCAACTCTCAAGTGCCTCCTCAAGAGCACACATGCCATGTCTCAGAGGATGATTAGTGCACTGCCTCCCCGAACAGGTGCCGGAATGTGGCGACTAGGGGCTTTTCACAGTAACTTCATTTGAAGCCTACTTGTGACAAAAACGTTTTCATTTCATTTTCATGTCCAGCAACCTTTAATGCCTGAACAGTGTCCCTGAACTCGAGGAGCATCAACAACATAGAGGGAGCCGCCAACAATTAAAGACTAAAGAACAGGGCTTCGTCACTGAGGATGCTTTTGCAGCCACACGGTACAAGTGTGGATGAGCGGAGCGCAGCGGGGCATGGCCTCCCTAATGTTCCTGGCAATGGTCTGGGGTCTAGGGGCTCCTGATGTGGCCGAGGGTGAGTGTGCTGAGGAAGGTTTACCAGCACAACTGGCTCGCTGGATGCCACTCTGAACAGTCATGGTACGGGTGGGGGAGGCTTGGGGGAGTTGAGGGTCCCGGGGTGGAATTGTCAGTCTGTCTTCTTCTCCAATTCTTTCCAGAGATAACAATGTTTGCTGGAATCGATCCCGCAGAGGCTGCACTCGCCTTGCGTGTGGCAGCCGAGGCGGGCAGACGCCGTAGAGTACATCAATGCCAACAGAGGCTGGAGGATGCGCCCCATGTGCAGGGGGCCACCACACACCCTGAAGACCCGGCCGCCTATCAGGCTGAGGAAAGACCCAGAAGGGGAGACCAGCGACGGCCCTAGGTGTCCGGGCATTGTTGGTCATTGCATGAGCTGACGGACAGCAGTGTACCGCTGAAGACTCTAGCCGGGGTTCTCCACCTCTCGCCGCCATTAGCGGGTTTCCTGATGCGGCGGAGAATCCAGCATTGCAAAGAAAATGGGATCGTTTCTGATGCTCTGGCCCTCCGCTGCCGATGGGAATGAGGTTCGCCACACGCACGCTAGTGGGACGGGCACCAAATCTCTGGGCCCTCGTGATTCTCCGATCCTCTGGGCCAGGATCCCGTGGGTGAGATTTACTACAGGTCTTTCCCAGCGTGGCCTGGGCATCGTGGACCTTACGGTCGACCAAGGGGCAACTCCTTAAAGGAGTTGCCCCAAAGTCCATCCGAGGATCGTGCTCCCCCCAAAATGTAAGGACTGCCCATCCCACCTCCACCAGACCCCTCCCATCATCCCCAACAGAGCCCCCCTAAATAAAGAGACCCCCACCCAGAGACCCCATAAATAGGGAGACCTTCCAGAGACCCCATAAATAGGGTGACCCCCCTACAGGCACCCCAGTAAAGAGACCCCTGTCAGGAAGCCCACATAGAAGAGAAACCTGTCAGGAGGACCCCCAGAAAAAAGACCCCTGCCAGGGAGCAGTCCAGACAAAGGAAGTGAAAACAATTACTGTTGTAACAATCACCTAGGCATACACCTGCTGGCTCAGGCAGAGGAAACACCACGTGTTGATTCCTGGAAAAAGAAAAACATTGCCGTGTATTTTTACCACTCAGAACCTTGAGCTGCCACCCATTCCTTCATTTCCCTTTCTAGACTGTGATTGACAGCTGCCACACACACACACACACACAGCTGTCAGCCTTGCTTCCTTCATCTTCCTTCAGTAACTCTGAAGTGCTCTCACCATAATGTTTATAATCATCAACCATTTCAAAGAGAGTTAAGTGCTGTCAATTTCCAGCTGACCACTTCAAAATCACCCTATACCAATACATTCTTAGCCAAGAGAATTTCTGAATGAAGGTCTAATCCTTTTGCTAACAATAAATCCAGATCTTTTAGGATAATAATCTTTCTTGATTCTCACCCCCCACCCCCCCAACAGAGCCCCCCTAAATAAAGAGACCCCACCCAGAGACCCCATAAATAGGGAGACCTTCCAGAGACCCCATAAATAGGGTGACCCCCCTACAGGCACCCCAGTAAAGAGACCCCTGTCAGGAAGCCCACATAGAAGAGAAACCTGTCAGGAGGACCCCCAGAAAAAAGACCCCTGCCAGGGAGGGGGTGGGGGGGGTGGGGGGGGGTGGGGGGTGGGGGGGTGGGGGGTGTGGGGGGGGTGGGGGGTGGGGGGGTGGGGTGGGGGGTGTGGGGGTGGGGGGTGGGGGTGGGGGTGGTGGGGGGGTGGGGATGGGGGTGTGGGGGGTGTGGGGGGTGGGGTGTGTGTGGGGGGGGTGGGGTGGGGTTGGGGGGGGTGTGGGGGGGGGGTGGGGGGTGGGGGTGTGGGGGTGTGGGGGGGGGGGGTGGGGGTGGGGGGGGTGTGGGGGTGGGGGGGGTGGGAGGATGACACAATGAAATCGGAGTCGGAAAGCTGTGGCTTCTAATCCTACTTCCAGAGATTATAACGGAAATTTCCAGGCACTCAAGTAGAGTACTGAAGGGATGTTGTAGTGTCAGAGGGTGCCAACCATTGGATGAAATGCGAAACCAAGGAACCAAAGCCGTCACAGGTGGATGTAAGAGGTACCACGAATAAAAAATATCCCAAACGATAACCATGACCCCCATTTCCAATATTTACACCTCAATCAACATGATTAAAACAGATTATTTGATCACGATCGCAATGCTGTTTATGGGAGCTTGCTGTGCACAGATTGGCTGCTGCGTGTCCTACCTCACCTGGGTGATTGCGCTCCCAAAGTGCTTCGATTCCTCCCAGAAAATGGTGGGAATACCCAGCAGGCTGAGTGTGGTAAACCACTATATTACGTGATGTAAGGTAGGACCTGTACTCCAGGTTCATCGGTCATCCCTGCCTGCTGGCTCCGCCCAGGAGGCGGAGTATAAATATGCGTGTCCTCCATTCAGCAGCTATTTCGCCAGCTGCTGTGGGAGGCCACACATCTTAGAACATAGAACATAGAAAATCTTAGAGCAATGAAGCCTCAGTTGTATCCAACTCTAGTCTTTGTTCAATTGATCGTGCATCAATTTATTGCTCTAAGATTTTCTAAAAGATGGACCTCTGTCTCAAGCCAGATCGCCTGCAGCTGGATCCGCAATGAAGCGATGCCAAAAAGGACTTTAATCACTGGCTAGCTTGCTTCGAGGCGTACATCAACTCAGCGACCACCCCTGTTCCGGAGGCTCAGAAGATACAGATCCTGTACTCAAGTTTGAGCTCCAACGTGTTTCCGCTGATCCAGGATGCCCCGAACTACGCTGATGCTATGGCGCTCCTCAAAGAAAACTATGCACAGAAGATGAACACGCTCTTCGCCAGGCATGTACTTGCCACTCGCTCTCAACTTCCTGGTGAGTTGATAGAAGACATCTGGCGGGCCCTAATCCCACTCGTCCGGGACTGTGACTGTCAGGCCGTTACGGCCACTGAACATTCGAACCTCCTTATGGGGGATGCGTTCGTTACGGGGATTGGGTCGGACCTCATACGCCAAAGTAATGAAATGAAATGAAAATCACTTATTGTCACAGGTAGGCTACAAATGAAGTTACTGCGAAGTTACTTCCGCCTGTTCCTATGCTGTAATTTTCTTTGTTCTTTTAGGCGACAGGTTTAGATAAAGGATCTGGATCGACGCAGGCTGGGAGGGCTGTAGGGCCTGTTCCTGTGCTGTAATTTTCTTTGTTCTTTGTTCTTTGTTCTACGTCCTCCCTAACCTCTGCGCTGCTCTACTACTAGGCCTGGACTTCCAGTGCAATCTCCAGAGCCTAACCCTCAAATTCGGCGGGCCCCTACCACCCCTCACTGTGTACGGCTTTGCGACCCGAAAGGTCGATCCGCCTTCTCTCTTCTCAAATCTAACCCCGGATTGCAAACCCGTCACCAGCTGGAGCAGACGGTACAGCACCCAGGACAGGACCTTCATCAGGTCCAAGGTCCAGCCGCTGCTTCGGGAATGCATCATCGAGGCCATCAACAGCCCCTGGAGAGCCCAAGTGGTAGTGGTGAAAACCGGGGAGAAACACAGAATGGTCATGAACTACAGTCAGACCATCAATCGGTACACGCAGCTCGACGCGTACCCCCTCCCACGCATATCTGGTATGGTCAATCAGATTGCACAGTACCGGGTCTTCTCAACCGTAGACCTCAAATCCGCCTACCACCAGCTCCCCATTCGTAAATCGGACCGCCCATACACTACTTTCGAGGCGGACGGTCGCCTCTATCACTTCCTCAGGGTTCCCTTCGGCGTCACTAACGGGGTCTCGGTCTTCCAAAGGGAGATGGACTGAATGGTCGACCGGTACGGTTTGCGGGCCACCTTCCCATGCCTAGACAACATCACCATATGCGGCCATGACCAGCAGGACCACGATGCCAACCTTGCCAAATTTCTCCACACCGCCACTCTCCTCAACCTCACTACAACAAGGAGAAGTGCATGTTTAGCACGACCAGCTTACCCATACTTGGCTATGGGGTCCAGAACAGAGTTCTGGGGCCCGATCCCGACCGCACGCGCCCCCTCATGGAGCCCCCCCTTCCCCACTGCCCCAAGGCCCTTAAATGCTGCCTGGGGTTCTTCTCATACTACGCCCAGTGGGTCCCAAACTATGCGGACAAGGCCGCCCACTCATACAGTCCACACACTTTCCCCTGGCAGCCGAGGCACAACAGGCCTTCGCCGGTATCAGAGCCGATATCGCCCAAGGCCGGGATGCATGCAGAGACGCTGCCCTTCCAAGTAGAGAGCGACTCATCAGACTTCGCCCTAGCCTCCACCCTCAGTCAGGCAGGCAGGTCCGTGGCATTCTTCTCCCGCACACTTCATGCCTCTGAAATTCGGCACTCATCCATCGAAAAAGAGGCTCAAGCTATCGTTGAAGCTGTGCGGCATTGGAGGCACTACCTGGCCGGCAGGAGATTCACTCTCCTCACTGACCAACGGTCGGTAGCCTTCATGTTCAACAACACACAGCGGGGCAAGATCAGAAACGATAAAATCTTGTGGTGGAGAATCGAGCTCTCCACCTACAATTACGAGATTTTCTATCGCCCCGGCAAACTCAACGAGTCCCCAGACGCCCTATCCCGAGGTACATGTGCCAGCGTACAAGTAGACCGACTCCGGAGCCTGCGCAACAGCCTTTGTCACCTGGGAGTCACACGGTTGTACCATTTTGCCAAGGCTCGCAATCTGCCCTACTCCGTCGAGGAAGTACGGACAATCACCAGGGACTGCCAGGTCTGTGCAGAGTGCAAGCCGCACTTCTACCGGCCGGACCGTGCGCGCCTGGTGAAGGCCTCCCGACCCTTTGAATGCCTCAGCGTGGATTTCAAAGGGCCCCTCCCCTCCACCGACCGAAACACGTATATTCTCAGTGTGGTCGATGTCTCCCTCCGAGACCTGGTACCAGCAGATTGTCTCCCTCAGGAACCTGCCACCAGCAGGCTCCACACACACACACACACACACACACACCTCCGGCACGGCGCCACCCTCCCCTCCCCCGGCGCTCCCAGCATTAACCCCACCAGGACCATCCGTCCTTCCCCTGCCCACACCCGAGGATGAAGAGGATTTCGGCACGCTCCCGGAGTCACCGAACATCGGACCAGCATCGACATCGCCGTCACCGCTACGTCGCTCCCAGCGGAACATCAAGGCACCGGACCGGTTAAACCCCTAACTGGTCTGCCGGACTTCAAAAGACATTTTCTTTCTGTTCAAATACTGTAAATATAGATTCATTGCTGTATATAGTACTCCATCACCCCCGCCGGACTCAATTTTAACAGGGGGTGAATGTGGTAAACCACTGTTGCACCTACATTCGGTGATGTAAGGTAGGACCTGTACTATAGGTTCGCCGGTAGTCCCTGCCTGCTGGCTCCGCCCAGTAGGCGGAGTATAAATATGTGTGTCCTCCATGTAGCAGCCAATTCGCCAGCTGCTGTGGGAGGCCACACAACTTAGAGCAATAAAGCCTCAGTTGTATCCAAATTGTCTTGCGTGAAGAGAGGAAAGCAGATCACGTTTCAGGTTTGTGACCCTCGGTGAAGGGAACAGTCAGGTACAGCGACGGGGTCGCGAGGTGCGCTGCAACAAGGGCAATTCTGACTCTCTGTATTTCCGTTGCGGGGGTGGGAGGCGGTGGTGTAGTGGTATTGTCACGAGACTTGTGAACCAGACACCCAGCTCCGGGGTCCCAGGGTCAAATCCCGCCACTGCAGATGGTGAAATTGGAGTTCAATAAAAATCCTGTGATGACCATGAAACCAGTGTCGATTGCAGCAAAAGCCCATCTGATTCACGAATGTCCTTTAGGGAAGGGAATCTGCCATCCTTTCCCGGTCTGGCTTACATGTGACTCCAGACCCACAGCAATGTGGTTGACTCTTAACTTGCCCTCAAGAGTGATGCACGATCAATGACCATTAAAGCGAGGTTGTAGTCCAACTGAAGGCTTTAATAAGCTGGATGCTTCCCCCAGCAGCTCAGGTACAGAATGAAGACTGCTGGGGTGGCACGGGCTCTTATACCCCACCTTGCAGGGCGGAGCTGCCATACAGCTTGACCAATAGGAAACATGATCTTTAAGTCATCTTTGTCTACAGGAATAGTGCCAGAAGACTGGAGGATAGCAAATGTTGTCCCCTTGTTCAAGAAGGGGAGTAGAGACAACCCCGGTAACTATAGACCAGTGAGCCTTACTTCTGTAGTGGGCAAAATCTTGGAAAGGTTTATAAGAGATAGGATGCATAATCATCTGGAAAGGAATAATTTGATTAGAGATAGTCAACACGGTTTCGTGAAGGGTAGGTCGTGCCTCACAAACCTGATTGAGTTCTGTGAGAAGGTGACCAAACAGGTGGATAAGGGTAAAGCAGTTGATGTGGTGTATATGGATTTCAATAAAGCGTTTGACAAGGTTCCCCACGGTAGGCTACTGCAGAAAATACGGAAGCATGGGATTCAGGGAGATTTAGCAGTTTGGATCAAAAATTGGCTAGCTGGAAGAAGACAAAGGGTGGTGGTTGATGGGAAATGTTCAGACTGGAGTCCAGTTACTAGTGGTGTACCACAAGGATCTGTTTTGGGGCCACTGCTGTTTGTCAGTTTTCTGACCTGGAGGAGGGCGTAGAAGGATGGGTGAGTAAATTTGCAAATGACACTAAAGTCGGTGGAGTTGTGGACAGTGCAGAAGGATGTTACAAGTTACAGAGGGACATAGATAAGCTGCAGCGCTGGGCTGAGAGGTGGCAAATGGAGTTTAATGCAGAAAAGTGTGAGGTGATTCATTTTGGAAGGAATAACAGGAAGACAGAGTACTGGGCTAATGGTAAGATTCTTGGCAGTGTGGATGAGCAGAGAGATCTGGGTGTCCATGTACATAGATCCCTGAAAGTTGCCACTCAGGTTGAAAGGGTTGTTAAGAAGGCGTACGGTGTGTTAGCTTTTATTGGTAGAGGGATTGAGTTTCGGAGCCATGAGGTCATGTTGCAGCTGTACAAAACTCTGGTGCGGCCGCATTTGGAGTATTGCGTGCAATTCTGGTCACCGCATTATAGGAAGGATGTGGAAGCATTGGAACGGGTGCAGAGGAGATTTACCAGAATGTTGCCTGGTATGGAGGGAAGATCTTATGAGGAAAGGCTGAGGGACTTGAGGCTGTTTTCGTTAGAGAGAAGAAGGTTAAGAGGTGACTTAATTGAGGCATACAAGATGATCAGAGGATTGGATAGGGTGGACAGTGAGAGCCTTTTTCCTCGGATGGTGATGTCTAGCACGAGGGGACATAGCTTTAAATTGAGGGGAGATAGATATAAGACAGATGTCAGAGGTAGGTTCTTTACTCAGAGAGTAGTAAGGGTGTGGAATGCCTTGCTTGCTTGCATCAGCAGTGGACTCGCCAACACTAAGGGTATTCAAATGGTCATTGGATAGACATATGGACGATAAGGGAATAGTGTAGATGGGCTTTAGAGTGGTTTCACAGGTCGGCGCAACATCGAGGGCCGAAGGGCCTGTACTGCGCTGTAATGGTCTATGTTCTATACAATATCTACCAATGGTGTTCCAGCATTACCAGGTACTGTAATACCTCTACACAGACTACCACATTCACCCCCTGTTAAAAAAGAGTCCGGCGGGGGTGGTGGCCTGATATTACAACATGGTAACGTGGTAGAAATTATAGTTATGGAGGTACCGTAATACCTCCGTACAGCGTTTTGTAACTATTTACAATTCTATTTACGATTTACAATTTATGATTCGTAATTTACTATACACTTTAAAATGAAGCAATCAGTCGATCGGGGGCCCTGGTCGTCCTCTGGGATCGTCGAAGCTTCGGTGGTGACTCCGGTGGAGGCTCGGACGTCTGTGACTCCGGGAGCGTGGCCTCGATCTCCGTGGCAGCTTCGACACCCCGAGCGGAGCTGGTGGGGAAAACGGTTGACCTGGGAAGGGAGCGTCTGCGGGGGGCGTCGGTGGGCGGGGGGGCCTAGACGGGGCGGGCGGAAGGACCGATCCTCCTGTGAGGTACACTGGTGGAGGGGAGGGTGGGACTGGTGGCTGGGGTGTGCGTGGGGCTCCGGCGGGCGCCAGGTCTCGTAGGGAGACCGTATCTTGTCGGCTGTCGGGGTACGCCACGTAGGCGTACTGAGGGTTAGCGTGGAGAAGGTGGACCCTCTCGACCAACGGGTCCGACTTGTGCGCCCACAAGTGTTTTCGGAGCAGGATGGGTCCGGGAGCTGCCAGCCAGGTCGGGAACGAGGTCCCAGAGGAGGACTTCCTGGGGAAGACAAGGAGATGTTCGTGAGGTGTTTGGTTGGTTGTGGTACAAAGCAGTGACCGGTTGGAGTGGACGGCATCCGGGAGGACTTCCTGCCAGCGGGAGACTGGTAGATTCCTGGACCGTAGGGCCAGTAGGACGGTCTTCCAGACCGTTCCGTTCTCCCTCTCTACCTGTCCGTTACCCCGGGGGTTGTAGCTGGTCGTCCTGCTCGAGGCCGCGCAGAGGTGGGGATGGACGTAGAGCCGGCAATTTTTAAACTCCCTTCCCTGGACCGTGAGGTTTGCTACACAAAACCCCTTTATCTCTACTGAGTGGGATCCAGAGGCCAGGGAGATTTTTTGATTGACGGGGTGGACGAGGAGAGAACAGCGCCTTACCGTGTCAGGGTGTATGAAGCTCTCCGTGTTCCCAGAGTCGATTAAGCAGGACGTCTCATGCCCATTGATTAGTACTGTTGTTGTAGCAGTTGAGAGTGTTCGAGGCCGGGACTGGTCCAGGGTCACCGAGGCTAATCGCAGCAGTTGAGTGTTCTCTTCAGACGGTGTGCGGTCAGCCGAGCTGGGGTCCTGGGAGTCCATTCAAGATGGCGGCTCCCATTGGTCGCACATGGCTGGTGGTGCACAAAATGGCGGCGCCCATCCATCGAACGTGGCGTCCGCGGGACAAGATGGTGGTGCCCGGGGGCCGCACGTGGCCCTGGAATAGTAAGATGGTGGCACCCGCTGGCCACACGGGGACCGTGGAGAGGTTTGTGGTTATGGTCCGCATTCGCCACCGGAGACCGCGGCAACCGCACGGGCCTGGCATACCACCACGAAGTGGCCCTTTTTACCGCATCCCTTGCAGGTGGATGCGCGGGCCGGGCAACGCAGCCAGGCCTGCCCGCAAAAGTAGCAGTGGGGCCCCCCGGGGTTGCCGGGCCACCTTGCAGCACAAGCTTGTGGGGGGATGGGGAATGTCTCGGGGTTGGCTGCGGAGGGGTTCCACGCTGCCCAGGGGGCTGCCGCACGGTCGGGAACGTAAGCGCGGGCGTTTCTGGAGGCACATCCAGGGAGCCTGCAAGTGCCCGTGCCTTCTTGAGGCCTAGGGTGTCTTTTTCCAGCAATCGCTGGCAGATTTGGGAGGTCAGCATACCTGCTACGAAAGCGTCACGGATCAAGAGTCCTGTGTGGTCGCTTGCCGAAACTTGCGGGCAGCTGCAGTTTCTCCCCAACACCAGGAGCGCACGGTAGAATTCTTCCAGCGATTCCCCAGGGATTTGTTGCCTCATTGCTAGCAGATGTCGGGCGAAGACCTGGTTTACCGGGCGAATATAATGTCCTTTTAGCAGCTCTATTGCTGCATCAAAGTCTTCCTCGTCCTCGATGAGGGTGTAAATTTCCGGGCTCACCCTCGAGTGCAGGACTTGCATTTTCTGTTCTCCCGTGGGTGTGTTTTCGGCCGTTCCGAGATATCCTTTAAAACACGCCAGCCAGTGCTTGAAGATTGCTGCTGAGTTCGCCGCGTGGGGGATGAGTTGCAGACACTCCGGCTTGATTCGGAGCTCCATCCTTTTAAAGCTAGCTTATTAAATTGATGCACGATCAATGACCACTAAAGCGAGATTGTAGTCCAACTGAAGGCTTTAATAAGCTAGATGTTTACCCCAGCAACTCAGGTACAGAATGAAGGCTGCTGGGGCGGCACGGGCTCTTATACCCCGCCTTGCAGGGCGGAGCTACCATACAGCTTGACCAATAGGAAACATACAATATCTACCAATGGTGTTCCAGCATCACCACGTACCGTAATACCTCTACACAGACTACCACAAAGGGCAATTAGAGATGGGCAATAAATGCTGGCACAGTCTGCGACGCTCACGTCCCATAAACCAATAAAACAAATCCGCATCTGCTGGAATTTGAGTGCGGGGGCTGCACGGAACCTCGGAGAACATTCCATCTGATGTTTCCCTTTTAAAATCAAAGTTTGACGCGTGGCATTGTGAGGTAGATGTGCCGGGAGAGGGGAGGACGCTGTTTGATTCCGTCTTTTGGTTCTCTCCGACCTGCCGGGAGATTGTCTTTTGCTTTTCTTCGCTTTGCTCGTCCTCGAGGGTCGTGCTCGGTGGTTTTCCCGTTCCATCCCACCCTCCATTCCTGATTCAGCTTCTGTCGGCATCTCACGGGGTCGCCTCCCAGACTTCCCGGCGGGATTTCAATCTGCGAGCGGTCAGGAGGTCGCAGCGCTGCAGTGAATAGACGTGACAGTGACGTAACTTGACTGGCCTTTCTAGAAATGACCCATTATGAATTAATTTGATATTTCTAAAAAAAGATCCGTCGGCAGTGGATGAGGGGGGCGGGGAGGGTGGGAGGTGGGGTGGGGGGAGGGGGTGGAGAGCAGTGACTCCGCCGTACAATACCGCTCAAAAAAAGTGCCAATCTTATCTTTTTTTTTTGCTTTAAAACAAAGGATAAATTTAAACATAGATTGTCCAGAAGCCCTTAATACGCCATATCAAAACTAGCCTGGGGATAAAATGGCAGGCAGCCAGGGCGAAAGTACAACACCGGTGGCAGCTGGACAACTTATTTGTCTCTGTTGCACCGTCACACTGGAAGAGCTGAATCTTTTCCCTTGACCTCCTCTGACCTCCGTTGCATCCTCTTACCAGGTGCCCAGCCCCCACTCGCCGCTCCCGACCCCCCCACCCCTCACCCGCCGTCACAGCCCACCCCCCGCCCCTTCCTTCCCCACCACCGGCTTTACTGCCCCCAGCAAACGCCTGGGTGACCTTTGACCACCATGACCCCCCGGGATTCATTTTTTCCCCTCCAACCGAAGGAATGTGACCTCCCGCCCTCTCCCCGGAGGGTGGGGGGGGGGGGCGGGGGGGGAGGGCGGGAGGGGGTGCTCCCCTGACCTCGTCGCTCCGGCGGCTCTGTGAAACCCCTGACCTCCCGTGACCTTTACCCCCTTCCCTCTGCTTCGGTGACCTTACATCGGGTGATGTGTCTTTTGTGCTCGCCCCCCCCCAGTCGGGGGTGGGTTGTTTTTTTTTCCATTATGATTTGAGCTGTTTGAGGGCCCTTCACAACAGATTATGAAGGAAGGTTCATGGCCCAGGATCCCTGTGAAAGAGGAATGTTTCTGTTGTCAGTGTCATCCACAGAGCTTCTGATAAAGAGAGGAGGCCAAAAAATCATTCACATCCTAATCTGTTGTTTCAGGATTGTACCCCCGACCCGCTGATACACCCCCACCCCATGCACCTGGTAGAATATTAACACTTTACAACTGACAACACATCCTGTCTACAATACAGAATAATTAGTACATGACACCTTCACAGCCAATGACAATCTTTCCATGCACAGGACAGATTTAGATTTTTATTTTGCCACCGGCAAGCCCTGATCTGCTCGCAATCCCTGGAAAAGGGCGTCCATCTATACCCGGGCCGTCCAGCCAGTGTGAGGGTTGCCACGCCTCCCGCAACGGTCAGGAGGCGGCCAGGAATCAGTGTCGACCTCCCGGGTGCCGTAGAAATGATCCTGGGAGAACGGAGCGTTTCCTGCGCCTGCCCAGCGTGCAGGTGTGTGCCGATGACATCACCAGGCGATGGGGCAGCAGCGGCAAAGCGAACGAGGGGGAGGGGGGGACGGGACTTGGTGAAGGGAGTGGGGAGGGGGGGGGTGGTGCGGAGTGAAGAGAGTGAGGGGGTAGAGTGAATGGAGTTGGAGAGAGAGTGAAGGGGGTTAGGGGGTAGAGTGACGAGAGGGGGCAGAGTGAAGGGACGGGACAGAGTGAAGGGATGGGGGGGCGGGCACAGTGAAGGGACGGGGGACAGAGTGAAGGGACGGGGGGACAGAGTGAAGGGACGGGACAGAGTGAAGGGACGGGGGAGCAGAGTGAAGGGACGGGGAACAGAGTGAAGGGACGGGGCACAGAGTGAAGGGATGGGACAGAGTGAAGGGACGGGGGACAGAGTGAAGGGACTGGGAGACAGAGTGAAGGGACGGGGCACAGAGTGAAGGGACGGGGGGACAGAGTGAAGGGACGGGGGACAGAGTGAAGGGACGGGACAGAGTGAAGGGACGGGGGACAGAGTGAAGGGACGGGGGACAGAGTGAAGGGACGGGGGACAGAGTGAAGGGACGGGGGGACAGAGTGAAGGGACGGGGGGACAGAGTGAAGGGACGGGGGGACAGAGTGAAGGGACGGGACAGAGTGAAGGGACGGGGGACAGAGTGAAGGGACGGGGGACAGAGTGAAGGGATGGGGGACAGAGTGAAGGGACTGGGGGCAGAGTGAAGGGACGGGGGACAGAGTGAAGGGACGGGGGAGCAGAGTGAAGGGACGGGGGACAGAGTGAAGGGACGGGGGACAGAGTGAAGGGACGGGACAGAGTGAAGGGACGGGGGACAGAGTGAAGGGACGGGGGGACAGAGTGAAGGGACGGGGGACAGAGTGAAGGGACGGGGGGACAGAGTGAAGGGACGGGGGGACAGAGTGAAGGGACGGGGGACAGAGTGAAGGGACGGGGGGACAGAGTGAAGGGACGGGGGGACAGAGTGAAGGGACGGGACAGAGTGAAGGGACGGGGGACAGAGTGAAGGGACGGGGGACAGAGTGAAGGGATGGGGGACAGAGTGAAGGGACTGGGGGCAGAGTGAAGGGACGGGGGACAGAGTGAAGGGACGGGGGAGCAGAGTGAAGGGACGGGGGACAGAGTGAAGGGACGGGGGGACAGAGTGAAGGGACGGGGGGACAGAGTGAAGGGACGGGGGGACAGAGTGAAGGGACGGGGGGACAGAGTGAAGGGACGGGGGACAGAGTGAAGGGACGGGGGGACAGAGTGAAGGGACGGGGGGACAGAGTGAAGGGACGGGGGGACAGAGTGAAGGGACGGGGGACAGAGTGAAGGGACGGGGGGACAGAGTGAAGGGACGGGGGGACAGAGTGAAGGGACGGGGGGACAGAGTGAAGGGACGGGACAGAGTGAAGGGACGGGACAGAGTGAAGGGACGGGGGACAGAGTGAAGGGACGGGGGACAGAGTGAAGGGATGGGGGACAGAGTGAAGGGACTGGGGGCAGAGTGAAGGGACGGGGGACAGAGTGAAGGGACGGGGGAGCAGAGTGAAGGGACGGGGGACAGAGTGAAGGGACGGGGACAGAGTGAAGGGACGGGGGGACAGAGTGAAGGGACGGGACAGAGTGAAGGGACGGGGGGACAGAGTGAAGGGACGGGACAGGATGAAGGGACAGGGAACAGAGTGAAGGGACGGGGGGACAGAGTGAAGGGACGGTGGGCAGAGTGAAGGGACGGGGGACAGAGTGAAGGGACGGGACAGAGTGAAGGGACGGGGGAGCAGAGTGAAGGGACGGGACAGGATGAAGGGACGGGGGGACAGAGTGAAGGGACGGGGGGACAGAGTGAAGGGACGGGGGACAGAGTGAAGGGACAGGGGACAGAGTGAACGGACGGGGGACGGAGTGAAGGGATGGGACAGGATGAAGGGACGGGGGGACAGAGTGAAGGCACGGGGGACAGAGTGAAGGGACGAGGGGACAGAGTGAAGCGATGGGGGACAGAGTGAAGGACGGGGGACAGAGTGAAGGGACGGGGCAGGATGAAGGGACGGGGGACAGAGTGAAGGGACGGGGGGACAGAGTGAAGGGACGGGGGGCAGTGTGAAGGGACGGGGGACAGAGTGAAGGGACGGGGGGACAGAGTGAAGGGACGGGACAGAGTGAAGGGACGGGGGGCAGAGTGAAGGGACGGGGGACAGAGTGAAGGGACGGGACAGGATGAAGGGACGGGGGGACAGAGTGAAGGGACGGGGGGACAGAGTGAAGGGATGGGGGACAGAGTGAAGGGACGGGGGACAGAGTGAAGGGACGGGGGACAGAGTGAAGGGATGGGACAGGATGAAGGGACGGGGGGACAGAGTGAAGGGACGGGGGACAGAGTGAAGGGACGAGGGTGTGGTGTTGGGTGTTCTGACACACAGATGAGCCAACACAGTTGTATATGGTACAACGCTTCTTTATTTAAACTCACTATTTACAGTTTGGTCTTTGCACTCTGCACGTGGGGGGCTCCCTGCTTGTGGTGTTTCAACAGCTCTTTCTTGTTCCCTTCTCCCCAGACCAACTGACCACCAGGTGTCGTGCTCGTGCTTTTTATGTGGTTGGTGTTCTTGTCTGTGATTGGTTGTGGTGTTGTGTACTCTGATTTGCCTGTTAGTGTATCCATCATGATGTATGTGTTTGAATATCATGACATCCCCCCTTTTTACAAAGATATGTGCCTACGTGGTAATAAATATGATCGTGACGTGAGTGCATCTAAGAGTGTGTGTGTGTCGTGTGCAGCATGTGCCTATGACGGAACTATGTACATGGGGCGATGTCGGGTGCGTCACATGAATCAAGTTGTACCATAACATAACAGAAATGCGAACGAGAGAAGAAGAAGAAAAAAAAACTTGAACAGTTGTCCAGTCAGACGACATCTGGAACGATAAACAACAACAGGTTATCATGTAAAATCGTGGAACTTGTTAAACATATGAACGGTATTATAAGTCCAGTCTAATGGGTTTGCGACGAATTCGGGTTGACCGCCTCAAGGGTGGATCAAGAACCACCGGCTGCTGTGCAGGCATGGCCATGGGTGGCGATGGAAAGGGCGTGATGTGCGGCAGCTCCACAAAGTCATCCTCGGAAGCCTGTTGAGGATCTGGCGTGCTGTGTGGCTGTGAGCGTGGAAGTCGGCGAAGGGCGCGCCGATTGCGGCGACGCACGGAACCATCCGGCATGCGAACCAGGAACGAGCGGGGAGCCACTTGTCGGAGGACTTCGGCCGGTGCTGACCAGCCACCATACGGTTGATGGACGCGTACTTTGTCTCCGGAGGACAGGGGGGGCAGGTCCGTCGCTCGTGTGTCGTACCGACCTTTCTGGCGATCACGCTGCAGTTGCATGTTCCGAAGAACCGCCTCATGGTCTGTTGTCGGTGCCAGGACGGAAGGTACCGTCGTCCTGAGGGAGCGACCCATTAGTAGCTGCGCTGGCGAGAGGCCCGTGGATAACGGGGCCGATCGATAGGCCAACAAGGCAAGGTTAAAGTCCGATCCGGCATCAGCCGCCTTGCACAGGAGCCGCTTTGCGATGTGGACACCCTTTTCAGCCTTCCCGTTCGATTGTGGATGCAGAGGGCTGGATGTCACATGAGTGAAACCATATGCTGCGGCAAAGGACGACCATTCACGGCTGGCAAAACAGGGTCCATTGTCTGACATGACAGTCCTTGGAATGCCATGGCGAGCAAACGTTTCCTTGCAGGCCCCAATGACTGCGGACGACGTCAGATCATGGAGAGGCATGACTTCCGGGTAGTTTGAGAAGTAGTCTATAATAACAATGTAATCTCTGCCGAGCGCGTGAAATAGGTCAACACCCACCTTCGCCCAGGGGGACGTCACCATCTCGTGTGGTAGAAGTGTTTCCGGAGGTTGCGCCGGCTGAAACCTCTGACAGGTTGTGCAGTTGAGCACCATGTTGGCTATGTCTTCATTAATACCCGGCCAATATACCGCCTCCCGGGCCCTTCGTCTGCATTTTTCGACGCCCAAGTGGCCTTCGTGTAGTTGATGAAGAATCATCTGGCGCACACTGTGTGGAATGACGATTCTGTGCGATTTCATAAGGACCCCGTCTATATTGGTGAGATCATCCCGCACATTATAAAACTGGGGGCACTGCCCTTTTAGCCACCCTTCCGTCATGTGGCGCATCACTCGCTGCAGAAGGGGGTCAGTCGCCGTCTCTGCGCGTATGTGGGCCAGACTAGGATCATCAGCTGGCAGATTTGCTGCTGTCAGAGTCACGTGTGCCTCAATTTGACGCACGAACCCCTCTGCATCTGGTGGTGTGCTCACTGCTCGGGAAAGAGTGTCCGCCACGATGAGTTCGTTCCCCGGAGTGTAGATCAGTTCAAAATCGTACCTCCTGAGTTTAAGTAAGATGCGCTGGAGGCGAGGAGTCATGTCGTTCAGGTCTTTGTTAATGATGTTGACCAGGGGGCGGTGGAAAGTTTCGACCGTGAATCGTGGCAGGCCATACACATAGTCGTGGAACTTGTCCAGTCCAGTTAACAAGCCCAGGCATTCTTTTTCGATTTGCGCGTAGCGCTGTTCGGTAGGGGTCATGGCTCGTGAGGCATACGCAACCGGGGCCCATGATGACGTGCTGTCTTTTTGCAGGAGTACCGCTCCAATACCAGATTGGCTGGCGTCTGTTGATATCTTTGTAGGGCGAGTCGTGTCAAAGAAGGCCAGCACTGGTGCCGTGACCAGTTTGTGCTTGAGCTCCTCCCATTCCCGCTGATGCGATTGGTGCCAGTTGAATTCCGTCGATTTTTTTACAAGATGGCGCATTTTTGTTGTATGAGAAGCCAGGTTGGGAATGAACTTCCCAAGGAAGTTGACCATGCCCAGGAATCTTAAGACAGCCTTCTTGTCAGCCGGTCGTGGCATGGCTGTGATGGCGCTAACCTTGTCTGCATCGGGACGGACCCCGGACCTTGAGATGTGGTCCCCGAGGAATTTCAGCTCCGTCTGGCCGAAAGCACACTTCGCACGGTTGAGACGCAGGCCATTTTGTCGGATGCGGGTAAAGACACGTCGTAGACGATGCATGTGTTCCTGCGGAGTGGTGGACCAAATGATGATATCGTCCACATATACACGTACCCCTTCGATGCCTTCTATCATCTGCTCCATAATGCGGTGGAATACTTCAGATGCCGAAATGATGCCGAATGGCATCCGGTTGTAGCAGAATCTGCCAAAAGGGGTGTTGAATGTGCATAGTCTCCGGCTGGCCGGGTCCAGTTGGATCTGCCAGAATCCTTTGGACGCATCCAATTTAGTGAATATCTTGGCTCGCGCCATCTCGCTGGTGAGGTCTTCTCGTTTCGGGATGGGATAGTGTTCCCGCAAGATGTTGTTGTTCAGATCTTTTGGATCTATACATATACGGAGCTCGCCAGAGGGCTTCTTTACACAGACCATGGAGCTGACCCATGGCGTGGGCTCCGTGACCTTGGATAGGACCCCTTGGTCCTGAAGAATCTGCAGTTGTGCCTTGAGGCGGTCTTTGAGAGGCGCAGGAACCCTGCGAGGTGCGTGAACGACAGGGATGGCGTCCGGTCTGAGTCGAATTTTGTACGTGTGTGGCAATGTCCCCATGCCTTCAAAAACCTCCTGGTTGTGAGCGAGGAGGGAATGGAGATTTGCGTGGAACTCAGCATCCGGGAAGTCGGATATCTCATCTGGAGAGAGAGACATAATACGCTGTACCAGGTGAAGGACCTTACACGCTTGTGCGCCCAGTAACGAATCCTTTGATGAGCCAACAACTTCAAAGGGGAGTGTGGCCGTGTACCTCTTGTGAGACACCTGTAGCTGGCAAGATCCTATGGACGGGATAACGTTCCCATTATAGTCAACCATCTTAAGCCGGGATGGTGTGATGGGTGGTTTGACCTTCATGGCCTGGACTGCAGAGTAAGCAATCAGGTTGGCGGATGCGCCGGTGTCCAGACGGAAGGCGACGCGCGATCGGTTGACCGTCAGGGTGGCACACCACTCATCGGCTGGATTGATGGCATTGACCTTGTTGACATCAATGACGGAGACTCGGAATGCATCCTGGTCATCTGCATCACTTAACTGGAAGTCTTGATGCGTGGGCTGGACGGTCCTGACTCGTGTGCGAGGTTGTCGAGGATGCGCCGGATCCATGGGTTGAGGCGCACGACAGCGGGCTGCGTAGTGGCCCATCATGGCACATCTGTGGCACTGTCGGTTTTTTGCAGGACATTGCCCTTTTAAGTGTAGACCTCCACAATTGCTGCACGTCATGACGTCACGGCGTTCGTTGCGCCACTGCGCATGCGCAGTGCGATCTTGCGGTGGGCGCGCCTGCGCAGTGCGTCCCTCGTTGTGGCCGTTATTTTTGGCGCGCACCTGCGCAGGAGACCGCGAAAAGCGCGGGAAGCGGCCGCTGTCGTCCGGGCCGTGGGTCGGGAGGTAATCGACGGCCTGGATGCGTTCGACGTCGTGGGCGGCCTGGCTTGCCGATTCGACGGCTGGGGACCCCCTCCGTGCCAGCTCGGACGCCTGAAATCGGGCAAAACGGCAGGTAGCATTTTCGTGGAGGACACAGGCTTCCACAGCAGACGCTAAGGTGAGGCTTTTCATTTTAAGAAGCTGCTGGCGTAGGCCACTAGAGGCAACGCCAAAAACAATCTGGTCCCTGATCATGGACTCTGTAGTGGTGCCGTAACCGCAGGACTGCGCTAGAATCCGGAGGTGCGTCAAAAAGGGTTGAAAAAGCTCCTCCTTACCTTGCAGGCGTTGCTGAAAGATGTATCTTTCAAAACTTTCATTTACTTCAACTTGAAAGTGCTGGTCCAGTTTGAGGATGACCGTGTCATATTTGGCCTGGTTTTCGCCTTCTTCGAACACCAGTGAGTTAAAAACATCGGTTGCGTGCGGGCCTGCGTAGAAGAGGAGCATTGCAATCTTCGAGTCATCCGAGACATTCTGTTTTTCGGTGGCACGGATGTACAGGTCAAATCGCTGCCTGTAGAGCTTCCAGTTGGTGCCTAGGTTCCCCGTGACATGCATCGGCTGCGGTTTGCCGGTGTGGTCCATGTCCAGAATGGCAGGTTGGTAGGCAGGTATCGATCCACTCCTGTACCATGTGGTGTTGGGTGTTCTGACACACAGATGAGCCAACACAGTTGTATATGGTACAACGCTTCTTTATTTAAACTCACTATTTACAGTTTGGTCTTTGCACTCTGCACGTGGGGGGCTCCCTGCTTGTGGTGTTTCAACAGCTCTTTCTTGTTCCCTTCTCCCCAGACCAACTGACCACCAGGTGTCGTGCTCGTGCTTTTTATGTGGTTGGTGTTCTTGTCTGTGATTGGTTGTGGTGTTGTGTACTCTGATTTGCCTGTTAGTGTGTCCATCATGATGTATGTGTTTGAATATCATGACAGAGGGGACAGAGTGAAGCGACGGGGGACAGAGTGAAGGGACGGGGGACAGAGTGAAGGGACGGGGGACAGAGTGAAGGGACGGGCGTCAGAGTGAAGGGACGGGCGTCAGAGTGAAGGGACGGGGACAGAGTGAAGGGACGGGGGTGCAGAGTGAAGGGACGGGACAGGATGAAGGGACGGGGGACAGAGTGAAGGGACGGGGGGACAGAGTGAAGGGACGGGACAGAGTGAAGGGATGGGACAGGATGAAGGGACGGGGGGACAGAGTGAAGGAACGGGGGACAGAGTGAAGGGACGAGGGGACAGAGTGAAGCGACGGGGGACAGAGTGAAGGGACGGGGGACAGAGTGAAGGGACGGGGGACAGAGTGAAGGGACGGGCGTCAGAGTGAAGGGACGGGCGTCAGAGTGAAGGGACGGGGACAGAGTGAAGGGACGGGGGGTGCAGAGTGAAGGGACGGGACAGGATGAAGGGACGGGGGACAGAGTGAAGGGACGGGGGGACAGAGTGAAGGGACGGGGGGCAGAGTGAAGGGGCGGGACAGAGTGAAGGGACGGGGAGCAGAGTGAAGGGACGAGGGGACAGAGTGAAGGGACGGGGGACAGAGTGAAGGGACGGGGGACAGAGTGAAGGGACGGGGGGACAGAGTGAAGGGACGGGGGGCAGAGTGAAGGGACGAGGGGACAGAGTGAAGGGACGGGGGACAGAGTGAAGGGATGGGGGGACAGAGTGAAGGGACGGGGGACAGAGTGAAGGGACGGGGGACAGAGTGAAGGGATGGGGGACAGAGTGAAGGGACGGGACAGGATGAAGGGACGGGGGGACAGAGTGAAGGGACGGGGGACAGAGTGAAGGGATGGGGACAGAGTGAAGGGACGGGACAGAGTGAAGGGACGGGGGACAGAGTGAAGGGACGGGGGGACAGAGTGAAGGGACGGGGGGACAGAGTGAAGGGACGGGACAGAGTGAAGGGACGGGGGACAGAGTGAAGGGACGGGGGACAGAGTGAAGGGACGGGGGACAGAGTGAAGGGACTGGGGGACAGAGTGAAGGGACGGGGGACAGAGTGAAGGGACGGGGGGACAGAGTGAAGGGACGGGGGGACAGAGTGAAGGGACGGGACAGAGTGAAGGGACGGGGGATCAGAGTGAAGGGACGGGGGCAGAGTGAAGGGACGGGACAGAGTGAAGGGACGAGGGGACAGAGTTAAGGGACGGGGGACAGAGTGAAGGGACGGGGGGACAGAGTGAAGGGACGGGGGACAGAGTGAAGGGATGGGGGACAGAGTGAAGGGACGGGGGTACAGAGTGGAGGGACAGGGGACAGAGTGAAGGGACGGGGGGCAGAGTGCCAGGACTGGAGGGCACTAATTCCACATATTACCACTATTTCTGGCAATCATCCTTCCAAACTACATATCTTCTTATTGTGATGAGATGCAATCTTGTATACCATAACGTACATGACTTCCAACCAGCAGATGGCAGTGCAAACCTACCACCTGACGCTGTGCCTTGGGGAGTTGGGGTTAAGTCGTGTTGGTGGATAGACGTATTTTGCAGTAGCTCTAGATTAATTAGTTAATGTTTATAGTTTGTATTATATTTATTCCAGTTACCTTTACCACGCGCTTGTTTTATAATAAATTATTTTAACTAGTCAGGAACTAATGTCCTGTGGTGCATCATTCATACCGGCCAGCCTACAGAACATTACACTCATCACTCACTGTTAAGATTGACTTGCTCATGTATCCCTTAAGATCTTAATCTCCTTACCTACTGCACCACCTCCACACGAGTAAACCTTACCCCCAGAAATAAAGACTTAAAACATTCTTTGATCGCTTAGTTCTGGTAGCTGCTGATCCACCAGCCTCTGAACAGTTTGTACGCGCTGTTGCACCCCTTCCACTGTCACAATGTTTTTTCCTCCCACTTTTATAAACACCACTGGCTTATTCTGTTTTACCCAGTCTGTCTTCCCAGTACTTTCCTTCAGCCACCAACACTGCGACTTCACATGTCCAACTTTATTACAATGAAACAATTAAGTTTTCTTATCTCTCTTTCACTGTCATAATTTTCCTTCTTACCTCCTCTACATTGACCACCTTTAAATTTCTCATTGTCCCAGTTTCAATCCTTCGCAGGTTGAAATTGATTTTGAAAACAAAACTTTGCTTTATGAACCAAGTCAAAATCATCTGCCATTTCTGCTGCCAATCTAGCAGTTTTAACCCTTTGCTCTTCCACATGAGTTCTCACTACTGCGGGAAATGAATCTCTAAATTCCTTCAAAATAATTATTTCCATATGTTTGGTATAGTTTTAATGCTCTTATCCACCTATCAAAATTATTTTGTTTAATTCTTTTGAATTCTACATGTGTGTGATTTGTTTCTTTCCTTAGATTTCTAAACTTCTGTCTATAGGCTTCTGGCATGAGTTCATATGCACTTGATATGATTTTCCTCGCCTCATTATATTCCCTAGTACCTGCTCTGAGAGTGATGCAAACACTTCACTAGCACTACCTAGCAAGGTTGTTTGAATCAATACTATCCACATGGTCGTTGGCCAGTATAATTATTTAGCCAATTTCACAAATGAGATGAAGAAGTCTTCCACATCTTCCTCATCAAACCTTGGCAATGCTTGGACATATTTTTAAACATATCCCGACTAAGCTTTTGACTAGGAAGTATTTCTTCTTAGCTGCCTTTAACTCTAATCTTTTAAGTTGATGTTCTCCTTCCAGTGCCAGATTCCGAAGTTCAAATGCTCTCTGTCTTTATCCTTGTCCCTTTCTTCCTTTGCAAATCTTTCCATTTCTACCTCAATCTTCCTCTTTTCCATTTCTTTCCTTTCCTGGCCTCTCTTTTTCTTTCTCTCTTTCTAATTCCTATTACTTCAGTTCTATTTTTTCTGTTTATTTTCGCTGCATTTTTAATTGTTTTACTTGTAATTGAGTTCTAGCTCATTCTAATGATTCAGGCTGTACCTCTGGCAAATTTAAATATTGAGCTATGGTTTGTACGATCTCTACCATTCTCTCTCCCTTAGATAAGGTTAACATCAGCTTCTCTACCAAGCCAAAGGTTTTGCTTTAGCCCCCCCCCCCCCCCCCCCCCGCACACAGCCCTCCCACCCCTGGATTGCCCTGCGTCCTCCCCATTGCAACTTCGCGAGTGACTCAACCTCCCCCTCCAGGGAACCCCGTAATAGCAAGACCCCCACAGGGAAAAGGGACCCCTGTAATAGGGAGATTCCCCACAGGGACCCCTAAATTGACCTGCTCTGGTCTACCAAACCTTGCAAATATTACATCAACTCCTCAATAGTTTGTCCATTCATTGTGGACTTCAAAAACACTACTTCCAGCCACTTAGAGTGTGCATCCATAATCACTAGGAACATGTATTGCTCCACTAGACCAGCGTAGTTTACGTGTACTCTCTGCCATGGCTGTGTCGACCATTATCGAGAATATGAGGGTTGCCGTGGTAGAGTGTTTCTCAGGACTGACATGGCTCCACTTTCTCCCCAATTTGAGAATCTAATCCTGGCCACAAAAATAACTGCGTGCCAATTCCTTCATTCCTCACCACACCAGGACGTCATTCATGCAGTTGATCAAGGGTCTAATTATGCAAGCATGGAGGAATAATCAGTCGTATTCCCCACAGTGAAACTCCACTGTGGGCTGTCAAAATAACTCTTCTTGTGACGCAGAGCTTGAGGCCTGGATTCCTACAATGTACATCTGTCAATTTTCCCTTTTGGGCCATGTCCATCAACTCACCCATCACTGGTTTGGTTCTTGTGTATCTCTGTACTTGAGATGAAGTCACAGGAACATTATCCACGTGTGAGAAATGTAAGAGAGTGATGACATTTTCTTCAGGTTTGTTCTTGACCTCTAACGGCCATTTTAACAAAGCGTCAGGGATTGCGTGTTGCTCTGATTTCTGTACGTGCCGATAATTTCAAAGACCATCTCTGCTACATACTAGCTGTTAAAGAAGGAATATCTTGACACAGCCCAAAGGTTGTCGTCAAGGGTCGGTGATCGTTCAAGAGAGTTTCGACGCCCTGGGCTAGTGCGTGGTCAATTGCACACCCGCAGGCCCCGGAGTCCCAAAATAAGTGAATTAACCAATAATTTGTATGTTTTCCTAAGATCTTTGACACTTGGCTGCCCCAATGACTTACGGACATCGGGGGCGAAATTCTCCCGAAACGGCGCGATGTCCGCCGACTGGCGCCCAAAACGGTGCCAATCAGACGGGCATCGCACCATTGGGGGCCGAGCCCCAACATCGAGGGGCTAGGCCGACGCCGGAGGAATTTCTGCCCTGCCAGCTGGCGGAAACGGCCTTTGTTGCCCCGCCAGCTGGCACAGAAATGACATATCGGGGCGGCGCATGTGCGGGTGCGTCAGCGGCCGCTGGCAGTTTCCCACGCATGCGCAGTGGAGGGAGTCTCTTCCGCCTCCGCCATGGTGGAGACCATGTCGGAGGCGGAAGGGAAAGAGTGCCCCCACGGCACAGGCCCGCCCGCGGATCTGTGGGCCCCGATCGCGGGCCAGGCCACCGTGGGGGCACCCCCCGGGGCCAGATCGCCCCGTGCCCCCCCCCCAGGACCCCGGAGCCCGCCCACGCCGCCTTGTCCCGCCGTTCAAAAGGTGGTTTAATCCACGCCGGCGGGACAGGCGATTTATCTGCGGGACATCGGCCCATCCGGGCCGGAGAATCCAGCGGGGGGGCCCGCCAACCGGCGCGGCCCGATTCCCGCCCCGCCGAATATCCGGTGCCGGAGACTTTGTCAACCGGCGGGGGCGGGATTCACGGCGGCCAACGGCCATTCTCCGACCCGCTGGGGGGTCGGAGAATGACGCCCCTGATTTGTAAGGAAACATTAAAATGAACTGTTTATTTATAACAAGGTAAGAGGTAAACATATAATGGCGATAATGGAACAATGGACTGCTAATATAATTATTCTGCAAACTGAGTCCCACCCTCCACCCATACATTTACAAGACAGGCACACAGTGGGGAGGGGGGTTAGGAAAAGTTAAAAAAATGAAAAGTATTAAAAGGGCATGGGATGAATCTTTACTGCTGAGGTGGTAGTCTTTGTAGACAGTGATCTTCCAATGTGTTGAAAAGATCAGTTGGTTTGGATTTTCTCGTATCTATGTTCAATTAGAACTCTGAGGCTGTAAGGCTTCCTCTCGGGAGTTACCTTCACTTCCACTGTCCTGGGCTTTCACAGAGAAGATTGCCCTCGGGACTGTGCAATCCTAGCTTGCAAGCACCAGATGGACCCTCTGCCTCACTGAGATAAATCTACAGTCCACAACGCGAGGGTTTTGGATGGGAATTCAAACAGCCCCTCTCTTTACCCAGAACCCTCCGGAGGAATCCAACAGTTAAGAAAGAATTCAGAGCTCCGGCATTACAGCATTTACATGTTTCCTCCCACAGTCCAAGTTTCCTCCCACAGTCCAAAGATGTGCAGGTTAGGTGGATTGGCCATGATAAATTGCCCTTAGTGTCCAAAGTTGCCCTTGGTGTTGGGTGAGGTTACTCGGTTGTGGGGATAGGGTGGAGGTGTTGACCTTGGTAGGGTGCTCTTTCCAAGAGCCGGTGCAGACTCGATGGGCCGAATGGCCTCCTTCTGCACTGTAAATTCTATGATAATCTATGATACAGTTCTCTAATCGGAGCAGACACGGCTACATGCCCACAGCTCCCAGGTTGTGCAGAAAGAGGAAGTTATTTGGTCATAATTATTTGACTATTTGGAGGTCTCCACATCCTCAACTGTGGAAGACCGTGCCCCAGTTGAAGACACTTTAAAACCGAGTCAAACTGTAAACACAATGCCAACTCTTGTTACGGCAACAACGGGCGATACACAAATGCAACTAAAAACACCAGAGGTTTCAGTCAACACGAGAACGCAGATGCCTGAGGTTCACTGACAACAACATAGGAATTGATATCCTCTGAAACATTAAACTTATTGACTATTGTGTTTATTACTTGTTCATATTGTAAATTTTGATTGTTAATGTTATGTTGTGTTTTGTTGCAGGAAGCTCTGATGTAAAGGGGGGGGGGGGGAAGTGTTGTGTATTCACGCTACTGTTCCTAGTTGGAACAAGGTCGATCATGTGACATACTGATTACATCAGCTGCAGTTTGGGCAAACTAACTGTCAGTCTACGCTTGCCGCCTGTGTGACAACACCTTCCCAATTAAGCTCTTGTTGGTTTTGTACCGACATGGTCTTCAAGCTTCTCTTCTAAAATACCACATTGGTTATTGCCTGGCACTTGTGAAGGGTGACTGTTACTTGCCACTTTTCAGCCCAAGCCTGAATGTTGTCCAGGTCTTGTGACACAAACTGCGACAGTATCTGAGGAATTGTTGAATATTGTGCAATCGTCAGCGAACATCCCCACTTCTGACCACATTTTGGAAGGGCGATCATTGATGATGGTTGGGCCGAGGACACTCCCCTGAGGCACTCCTGCAGTGATGTCCTGGAACTGAGATGATTAACCTCCAACCACCGCAACCACCTTCCTTTGTGCCGGGTATGACTCCAACCAGCGGAGGGTTTTTCCCCTGATTCCCATTGACTCCAGTTTAGCTGGAGCTCCTTGATGCCATACTTTGTCAAGGGCAGTCACTCTCACCTCACCTCTGGCATTCAGCTTTTTGTCCATGTTTGAGCTAAGGCTGTAATGAGGTCAGGAGCTGAGTGACCCTGACGAAACCCCAATTGAATATCCGTGAGCAGGTTATTGCCTAGTAAGTGCCACTTGTCATGTGAGAGTACCTTTAAGAAATGGGTGTTTAAGAAATGTACCTTTAAGAAATGGGTGTTTATCAGTGATGTCGGAGTGTGGGTGGAACTGGGCTGTCTGTCAGCTTTTTACTTTTGTTTTAGGCTGTTTGCTGCAGTGTGTGTTTTAGCTTTGTTTTCAGCGCTGGATAGCTGCAGTCACAGCCAGAAGGGGTAATAGTATTTCCCTCTGCAATCTAAACACTGTAAATCGATCCTTTGGTGATTTAAAACTAATAACTGCTCTCAGTAGAGACTTTAACCTGATGAGCTTCTGTTTAAAGGTTGTGTTTTAAGTCTTCGGGATGTTAAAAGGGCAGCTGAAGGATTACTTAGCGTTATATTCTTTGGGGGTTGTATTTGAATGAATGGTTGCTAAGATGTTCACTGTATGTTTTAAAAGGTTAACTTGGGTTCATAGAATAAACACTGTTTTGCTTTAAAAAATACTTTTCGATTTCTGCTGTACCACACCTGTAGAGTGGGCCGTGTGCTCCCCAAACCACAATCTATTAAAAGTTGTGGGTCAGGTGAACTCCATGATACACTTTGGGGTTCTCTAAACCCTGGCCCATAACACACTTGATAGCACTGTTTATGACCCCTTTACTGTTGATTGAAAGTTGACAAATGGGGCAGTGATTGGCCAGGTTAAATTTGTCCTGTTCTTTATGTACAGTACATACTCGGGCAATTTTCCACATTGCCGGGTAGATGCCAGTGTTGTAGCTGTACAGGAACAGCTTGGCTAGGGGTGCAGCAGGTTCTGGAGCACAAGTCTTCAGTACTATTGTTGGAATAGTGTCCAAGGCCCAGAGGCTTTGCAGCATCCAGTGCCTTCAGCCGTTATTTGATATCAGTGGAGTGAATCGTATTGGCTGAAGACTGACATCTGTGATGGTGGGGACCTCCGGAGGAGGCCGTGATTGATCATCGGCACTTCTGGCTGAAGATTGGTAAAAATACTTCAGCTTTGTCTTTTGCACAGTTGTACGGGGCTCCCCCATCATTGAGGATGGGGATATTTGTGGAACCTCCTCCGCTTGTTCGTTGTTTAATTGTACATCACCTCTCACGACAGGATGTGGCAGGACTGCAGAGTTCAGGTCTGATCTGCTATTTTTGGAAACACTTGCAACTCCAAATCTCTTCCCACACCTAATGGGGCACTAAGGCAGAGTTTTGTCTATTCCCATAGATAGTTATTCCTGGAACAGTCGTAGGTCGATTACCAGAGGCTTATAGCTCAAAGGGCACCACTCTACATCAGGTGGATTGGCCGTGTTAAATTGCCCTTTGGTGTCCAAAGGTTAGTTGGGTTGTGGATAGGACAAGGGACTGCTTCTGGGTGGGGTGCACTTTCAGAGGGTTGGTGCAGACTCGAAGAACTAAATGGCCTCTTCTGCACTGTTGGGTTTCTATGCATGGGTGACCTGAAGGCTCGCCCACCCTTACCATCGGCCATTAGCGTGTTGGAAGGATTTTGCCTGTTTGGCTGCGTTATGGACGCACCTTCCTTGGCCATCAAGTCCTGGCGTGGGACTCGAACCCAGAGCTTCTGGCTCAGAGGCAGGGACGCTACCCACAGGCCACAAGACCTCTTCTGGAATCACTTAGCTCTGTCAATCGCATAATGCTTTCACTGTTTGGCATGCAAGTCGTCCTATGCTGTCGCTTCACCGGGTTGACATCTCATTTTCAGGTATGCCTGGTGCTGCTCTTGAGATGCCCTCCCACACTCTTGATTGAGCCGGGGTTGATAGAAATGGTGGAGTGGGGGACACGCTGACCCGTAATCAGCCATGTTTGAATGGCGGAGCAGACTCGATGGGCCGAATTCTGCTCCTATGTCTTACGGTCTTATGAGGTTGCAGATTGTGGTTGAGTACAATTCTGCTGCTGCTGATGGTCCACACGCCTCAAGGATGTCCAGTTTTGAGCTGCTGGATCTGTTCAAATCCACTCATTTAGCACGGTGGCAGTGCCACACAACACAATGGAGGGTACCCTCAATGTGAAGATGAGGCATTGTCTCCACAATCATAGAATCATAGAATTTGCAGTGCAAAAGGGGGCCATTCAGCCCATCGAGTCCCTTGGAAAGAGCAGCCCACTTAAGCCCACACCTCCACTCCGTAACCCAGTGTGGTAAACCACTGTGTACCTATATTAAGGGTTGTACGGTAGAACCTGCACTACAGGTTCACCTGGGCCCCTGCATGCTATCTCCGCCCAGGAGCCGGGTTATCAATATGTGTGGCCTTCAGCTAGCAGCCATTTTGTCAGCTGCTGTAGGAGGCCACACTTCAGAGACTAATAAAGCCTCAGTTTGAATTCAACTTCGTCTCCAGCCAAATTGATCGTGCCAATCTGACACTTCTTGTTCACTTGATATTTTCCGCTCCTCATGATAACAGTCTGTTTGTTGACTATGGACCTGATTGAACGATCATGTTGTATGGTGTATAGTTCTTCATCCGACCGGCCTGCTGAAATCTCTCCAGTGGCTGTCTGTAGAGGCTTGTTTCGCCTTTTTCTGGTCAAACACTTGTGTGTGTACTTCTTTTGCTTCTTGCTTACCCCATGTTGAAAACTCCTTCTTTTCCTCGGCTTCACAGTATTTACATCTTGCCCTTTGCCTGCACCATCTCCCAGCATAATGTATCTCCTGGTCTGCTCTGCCTGATATTTGCTCTAGCTGACGTTTCACAACTTCTGCATTTTGACACAAGTCAGTTGCTTTTTTAGAATCAGTTTATCATCTTCCAGTGAACTTTCCCTCAGCGTGGGGGGTCTCATCCTAACCAACCTACCCAGTCACAGATGCATCTGTCCGTGACAGTATTGGTAGGAGTGACCATTGCATAGTCACTGGTCAATGGCGGCAGGGCTGCACAGTGGTGAGCCCTGTTGCTTCACAGCTCGTGTCCCAGGTTCGATTCCCTGCGCGGGTCACTGTCTGTGCGGAGTCTGCACGGGTGTGCGTGGGTTTCCTCCGGGTGCTGCGGTTTCCTCCCACAGTCCAAAGACGTGCAGGTTAGGCGGATTGGCCATGATAAATTGCCCTTAGTGACCAAAAAAGGTTAGGAGGGGTTATTGGGTTACGGGGACAGGGTGGATGTGAGGGCTTAAGTGGGTCGGTGCAGACTCGATGGGCCGAATGGCCTCCTTCTGTACTGTTTATTCTATGTTCTAACAGTCACCAAGGCAACACGAGTCACGGGAACCACACTCCCCAGACAAAGAACGTGCGTGCTCGCCCTAAATGAATGTCAAATTGAGCGAAGCGACATTGGGCGGTTGTCCTGACGTTATTGTGCACCCGTGAAATATTGGCGTTGGCGGATGCCGATCCGATTCACGCCTGCACCCGCCGGCATTTATAGGGCCAATTAAGACCATGAACTATCGTATCTGATTTTTATGTTGCCTGAGCAATTTTTCACTCGTCGCAGAGGAGACACAGATAGGCAGCCGACACGTTTTCAACAACTTGTCCTGAAAGTGTAGGATAAAATCACCCCCCCCCCCCCCCCCCCCCGCCCCCCCTCGGAGAACAAACACATTCAGCCTATTTACAAGTTTGTTGCTGTCTTCGTTCAGAGTTGTGCCAGATTTCTTTGTGATTTCTGTAGCTTTTCAAGACTGTCCCATCCTCTCTGGGAACTTTGCTTGAGGATATCAGCACAGTGCCCCTTAGTTAAGGTGCAGTTCCCTGTGCATCTTATGCAATGGAGTTACTATACTCAGTTGGTGGGACCTCTGGAGAGAAAAAGACAGGAGGGAGAGGAAGCCAAGTGAGTACGGACAGTGCCCCAGGGAGAGGCCATTGAGAGGAGAGGCAAGGGCTCAGTTGGTGCAGGACCACCAGAGCGGTCAAGGTAGTAGCAGAGCCGAACACATCGATACCCAACGCCTAGAGTTGACAGCAGCATCCCAAATTCTTCCAAATATCCAAGGTTCAATGCCAAAGAGGTTCCATCTTAGAATTATAGAATTTACAGTGCAGAAGGAGCCCATTCGGCCCATTGAGTCTGCACCGACCCTTGGAAAGAGCACCCTACTAAACCCCATACCTCCACCCTAACCCCATAACCCCACCTAACCTTTTGGACACAAAGGGCAATTTAGCACAGCCAATCCACCTATCTTACACATCTTTGGACTGTAGGAGGAAATCGGTGCACCCGGAGGAAACCCACGCACACACAGGCCCGAACCATCTGAAGTTTACGAATAAATCGCATTTTTGGCATGGCTCCCGGTTCTGGGCAATTTCCCAAGGGAAGTTTGCACTTCTTGGCAATTGCCATGCAAAGCTTACCTGAAAGCCTCTCCCAAAGGATATTCCCAGCACATTGTTGGACTATCCCTTCTCCCTCCCAGTATGGCTCACCGGAGCTCGGAGGTTTTATGGCCCATATCTATCTGAACAGAGGAAATTTGCAGGGGGGGGGGGGGGGGGGGGAGAAAATGGCAAAGTGGGGTCAGGTGATCTACTGGTCTGGAGAGCTGGCAGAGAAACGATAGACCAAATACTCTCATTCTGTGCACCAACCATTTCGTTCCATAATTTTGAGTTCAATTCATTTAAAAAAAAGACATTATTAGCAGTCGGAAAAAAGGGTTAACCTGGTGCTCAATTGCTTTTGCAGGGGTGGGGGGGGGGGGGGACGAAACTCAAAATGACAGTTAATTAAAAAAGGAGAAAGGTTAAAGCTGGTGAACGTTGAGTTTTAACTGACCTATGTGACAGTTAGCGGTTACACGTTTGCAGGTGCCGAATGCAGGATAAAGGTCATGTCACATAGTTGTTGAAGCAGAGATAAGAGTGAAGGGGGAGGCGAGGAGCTCAGAGTTAAGGGCTAGAATATGTATTTGTTTTCTCCTGATAGGATAAGTTGAGGAACCTCTGTCTCTGTGAACCTCTGTCAGCCCTGGACCAAGGGGAGTCGGAAAAGACTGGATCGGGATCAGGGGAAGGGTTTTTAGTTCATTATATGGAGTGTGTGCGTGCGTATTGGTGTGTGTACATATGCACTTTGTGTGTGTGCTGCACAAAGGGTGTGTGTGTACATATGTCCGGATGCCTAGGAGTGTGCTGTAGTAATGAGAAGAATGCACGCAGTGCTCAGAGTTTAGTTTGACCAGCTCACTGTCCAGTTTCATGAATAACCTCAGTCGGGGCAGGAATTGAACCAGCGCAATTGGCCTCGTTCTGCATCATAAACCTGCTGTCCAGCCAACAGAGCTAAACCAGACCCTGGGCGGGATTCTCTGAGTCGCCAGAGCGTTTTACGATGCCGTCATCTGGCCCCTAGAATCAGCGATCCTGCGCTGCACAGGGGGCCAGCACGGCACTGGAGCGACTCACGCAGCTCCAGCCGCCGATACGGGCGCGAGCAGCCGGCGTGAGTTCGCGAATGCGCGCCACGGCCGGCGGGTGTTCGCGCATCAATAGGCCCCGATCGCGGGCCAGGCCACCGTGGAGGCCTCCCCCCGGAGCCGGATCCCCCCTCTCCCCCACCAGGCCACCACCCGCAGCCAGAACGCCGAGGTCCAGCCGGGTGGGACCACACGAGAACGACGCCGGCGGGACTCAGCTGAACTCGGCGAGCACTCGGCCCATCGCGTGGGGCGAATCGCTCCGATCCGGCGCGGGATCGGAGAATCCCGTCCCCTATAACCATTGCTGCATAAACATAATTTTCCACATGCCGGGTGGGATTCTCCGATGGTTGACGTCGGAGTCGGGAAAGGCGATTAGGCGGAGATTCGGTTTGGGACGTTGCAATTGTGGTCGGCACCAAGTTTACACCAAATCACAAATCTCTGGTGCCTCGATAGCGGAGTCAATGTGCCCAATCCACACGTACAGTAAACGCCGTTGGCACATCATTAGCGGGCCTGACCCGGTACTCTCCAGGGCCTCCGCGATCCTCCGCCTCCACGGGGGGAATTCCGGGTGGCGAGGTTCACTTGTGCTTTCAAAAATCGTGAAACCTTCTGGCCCCAGCTGGCCCATCAACAGGATGGGTGCGCCCCAGCACTGCCAGTGCCACCTTGGTGGCTGGGATGAGTGTGTGTGGGGGGTGGAGTGCTAATATGAGCCTGCAGCTTGTCAGCCTCTCGAGTGCCAATCCCAACCCCGGGAATCCAACACTTTTTTCCATTGGAATCGATGACGTTCCACGCGGCACCGGCGCTCGCCCCTCAACGGTCGCTGAATCGGTCCAGGTGCGGTGACAGTTCTTCCGTCGTAGACACCCCGAAATCCTGTCTCAGGAACGGAGAATCCGGCCGGACATCTTTGACCTTTTGCCAATTATCTTAAATCTGAATTTTCTGTCATCAACTCTTCCAGTAACAGACCCTCTCTTTCTACTCTATTCTCGATTGTGTACTCTCTATACTCTATTCTATACTCTCTATGCTCTATTTAGACCCTTGAAGTTTATCACAGAGCAGTGTGAATTTTGCTGAAAGAATGAGGAGAGGCAATAGAAAATAAAAGCTGCAAATCTCAAGGGGATACAATAGCGGACAGGCCTGGTTAAAAAATGAGTAAAAAGGCATTTGTGACCCAGGGTTTTACAAATAGAGGCATCGAGTAGAAAAGAAACCTTCACATTGTCCACCTTTGACATGACCCTTCCCTTTCTTGACTTCTCCATCTCCGTTTCAGGGGCAGACTATCAACAAATATTCATTAGAAGTTCACTGACGCTTACACCTACCTTGACTAGACTTCCTCCCATTCCTCTTACTGTCTGATATATATTCCCATTCCTCCAGTCTCTCTATATTTCATCTGTTTGGATGCTGCAGTTTTCCATACATAGAATCAATCAACAGGAGGCAATTCGGCCCATTGAGTCCACACCGGCCCTTGGAAAGAGCACCCTCCCTCGACCATGCCTCGACCCTGTCCCGCCACCCCTTTTTGGACAACCCACCTAACCTGCACATCTTTGGAATGTGGGCGGAATCCGGAGCACCCGGAGGAAACCCACGCAGACACGGGGAGAACGTGCGGACTCCGCGCAGACAGTGACCCAAGCCGGGAATCGAACCTGGGATCCTGGAGCTGTGAAGCAACAGTGCTAGCCACTGTGCTACCACGCCGCCCATACCGACGCAGTCGACGTGCCTTCCTTTTTCCTCAATCAAGGACTCCCTCCACTGTAGTTGGCATGGCCCTCCACCATGTCCGATCCATTGCACACATTTCTGCTCTCGCCCCTTGCACTCCCTGCCAGGAGATAGGGTTCCCCTCAACCCCACACTCTCCACCGCCAGCCTCTGTCCACAACAGATTAACCTCCGCTTTTCATGTCACCTTCTAACATATCTTCCCGTCCCCTCAACTTTTCAGAGGGACCGTCGCTTCCACGATATCCTGGTCCATTCCTCAATCACCCGCACCAGCGCCTCCCTTTCCGAGGGCAACTTTCTGTGCAAATGCAGGAGATGCATCACCTGCCCATTTACCTCCATCGATCTCACTGCCAAGTGAAATTGTGGTTTCCTTGTACCTCTTTCAATTTAATGTACAGTATTTGGGGTTCATGGTGTGGTCTGCTCAACCCTGGGGAGACCAAACACAGACTGGTTGACCACTTTGCAAAATACTTCCTGTCAGTCTGCAAACATGGCCCTGAGCTTTCATTTGTCCGGCCATTTTAATCCTCCATTTTGCTCCCCCTCTGACCTTTCTTATTTTGTTAACATCTTTTCCGGTGTTAGAGTCATAGAATCATAGAATCCCAAGTGTGCAGAAGGAGGTCATTTGGCGCATCAAAGTCTGCACCGACTCCCTGAAAGAGGACACTATCTAGGCCCACTCCCTCACCCTAACCCTGTAACGCCACCTAACCTGCACATCTTTAGACTGTGGCAGGAAACCGGAGCACCCGGAGGAAACCCACGCAGACACGGGGAAAACATGCAAGCTCCACACAGACAGTCACCCAAGGTCGGAATCAAACCCGGGTCCCTGGCGCTGTAAGGCAGCAGTGCTAACCACTGTTCCACTGTGACACAATTTTAGATGAGGTTGTTCATGGGCTGGGTTTACAGATACTTTTGATAGACTTCACCTTCTATTGGACATTATACTGACTATGTGCAGTACAAGGCTCAGCATGAGGCTTCACATAGAACCATCTCTCACAACACTCTGTTGGCATGTAAGCTTAAATCGCTGATAATGTAAACTATCTATTTACATATTTAGCATTAACTCTTTGCACCACATTTCCTCCAAATTCTCCGGCTCCAATAAATACATTATTTATATTATCCTACATCTCCCCAAATGTCTCCACCTCCATTCCTGGTTCACAGAGAAACACGCTGTGGTGGTTTCACCTCTGTTCTCAGCTCTCCCAGATGTTGTATCGGATTTCCCATGTTCCCTCTTGAACTCGACAGAATGATATGTCAATCATCAGAGACTACTGGTCACTGTTCAGATTGCCTGCCAGATCATATGGGTCGTCAGAATATTCCATCAATGGTCTTTATCTGGGGGGTACAAGTGTGCTCCTGTTTCTTCTCAGTAATCCACTTTCATAGAATTTACAGTGCAGAAGGAGGCCATTCGGCCCATCGAGTCTGCATCAGCTCTTTGAAAGAGCACCCTACCCAAGCCCACACCTCCACCCTATCCCCATAACCCAGTAACCCCACCCAACACTAAGGGCAATTTTGGACACTAAGGGCAATTTAGCATGGCCAATCCACCTAACCTGCACCTCTTTGGACTGTGAGAGGAAACCGGAGCACCCGGAGGAAACCCACGCACACACGGGGAGGACGTTCAGACTCCGCACAGTCAGTGACCCAAGTCGGGAATCGAACCTGGGACCCTGGAGCTGTGAAGCAATTGTGCTAACCACCATGCTACCGTGCTGCCCCAATCTCGACAAGGTGAGATCCTGGATGTTTGATTTTTTTCCAATATTTGGCCTTCTCTGCTCTGGTCACGAATCCAGACTGATTCTCCTGGTTGGAGTCCTGGTAAACCATGGACCCACCGCTGTTGATTGTAGTTTCTGGTTCGATTTGCATAATCCTCATCCTCCTTCTTGCTCACTCCCATTCTACCTGTTGCTTTGATAGATGGTGTAAGTACATGTGGAAGAACAGGGAGGTGAGTCCATATTTGCCTTCCAATGAGACGTTCTGATGGAGCCAAGCCATTCTGAAGTGAACTTAGCTCAACAGTGCTAAGTTGATGTCATCATTTTTCTTCAACATAGCTTCTAATGTCCTTACTCCTCTTTCAGCCTCTGCATTTGCTTGTGGACATCTAGCTGTGTCGACAAATGCTAGTCATTAGTGAACTTGCTGAAGCATGCGTTTGCAAACTGTGGGCCATTATCTGAAGCTAGATCTCACAGGAAGTGGGCACAGCTGGCCCCACTTTGAACCGCTGCAGTCCACTTGGTGTAGGTACACACCCACAGTGCTGCTAGAGAGGGTGATCCAGGATTTTGACACAGCGACTGTGAAGGTACGGTGCTGTATTTCCAAGTCAGGGTGGTGAGTGACTTGGAGGAGAAATTGCAGGAGGTGGTGTTCCCAGGTATCTGCTGCCTTTGTCCTTCTAGGGCTGGTAGAGGGTTTGGAAGGTGCTGTCAAAGGACTCTTGGTGAGTTGCTGCGGTGCATCTTGTAGAGGGTACACACGGCTGCCACTGTTCATCGGTGGTGGAGGGTTTGAATGTTTGTGGACGGGGGAGCTATCAAGCGGGCTGCTTTGTCCTGGATGGTGTCGAGCTTCTTGAGTGTTGTTGGAGCTGCACTCATCCAGGCAAGTGGAGAGTATTCCATTACACTCCTGACTTGTGCCTTGTAGGTGGACAGGCTTTGGCGAGTCAGGAGGTGAATTACTCGCCGTGGTATTCCTAACCTCTGACCTGCTCTTGTAGCCATAATATTTATATGGCAGAGTTCGATTGATCAACAAAGGGGTGAAAGTTTGCGTCCAAAGGATATCACAATGTGCCGGGGTGGAGCTCAGCCTGCCTGACTTCCCTCCATAACATAACATCGTGTATTATAGCTGCTCAGCACCCAGCCCCTGCAAAACAACTTTTATTTTCTCTTTTTCATTTGTTTCAGGACTTGGGAGTTCCTCCTTCGTTTCGAGTGGAACAGAGTGAGAGCCTTGACCCTGGCTCCTGGTTTTAAATTTGGATTTCCCGCTCTTGACTTCCTTCCCATAGCTCTTGCATCAGATCAGCCATGATGTTACTGAATGGTGGAGCAGGCCGAGTGGCCTTCTTCTGCTCCCAATTCTTATGTTTGTATGTCGTCCAGTTCAATTTCTGATCAATAATGACCCCCAGCTTGTTGATCGTGGAGGATTCAGTGCTGGTAATTTTTTTAAAATTCCTTCATGGGATGTGGGTATCAGTGGTCGGGTCAGCATTTATTGTCCATCCCTTGTTTTTTATAAATGTTTTCATTGGGTTTTTGAACAAAGTACATTTACCGTTAATAGAGGTTTATAAGGTGATGAGGGGGATAGATAGAGTGGACGTTCAGAGACTATTTCCTTGGGTGGATGTAGCTGTTACAAGGGGGCATAACTATAAGGTTCGGGGTGGGAGATATAGGAGGGATGTGCGAGGTAGGTTCTTTACTCAGAGAGTGGTTAGGGTGTGGAATGGACTGCCTGCTGTGATAGTGGAGTCGGACACTTTAGGAACTTTCAAGCGGTTATTGGACAGGCACATGGAGCACACCAGAATGACAGGGAGTGGGATAGCTTGATCTTGGTTTCGGACAAAGCTCGGCACAACATCGAGGGCCAAAGGGCCTGTTCTGTGCTGTACTGTTCTATGTTACAAGTTATGGACACAGAATAAGAAATATATATAGATATATAGACATATATAGAAGAGAAGGGCACACCCAAACATATTTAAAAAAAAAGTAATGATAAAAAATAAAACAGAATAACTGGCAGGGTATTGAGCACCAACTCAACAGCAGCAACTCTGTACAATTGGCAAAATTATTTGCAACACATAAATAGGCGACTGTTTGGGGGGGGGGGAGGGGGGGGGGTGGAGACTGGGGAGGTAGATATACAATTGGGTGCTGGAGAAACAATCACAGTGGGCAATACTCGAATGGGTTTGGTGTTGGTGTTGTCACTTGCTTCTCCCGGACGGATCTCGCTGCCGTTGTCGTCTCGCGTTCACCTCCGCTTCAGCCGTTCCTCCCGTCTTTCGCCTGGATTCTCCTTGTTCTCTGTTCCTGGAGATGCCAAGTGTGTTATCGTATCCCGTGCCCTCCTTCCAGCTGTCATTTCCCTGCCTCCCCCCCCAAATCCCTGGTTCTCCTCTCTTGTTCCCTGTCCCTTGCCTCTTCCCCCCCTCCCTCCCTCCTGTGGTTTGCCTTTCTTTCCTCTTAGGTTTAGCTGCCCCCGCACCCGCCCCCCCCCCCCCCCCCCCCCCCACTCTCGGTCTATCTCTCCCTCTCATGCTTTGGCCACTTTCCCCTGATTCTTGGCTACCTGGCTATTCTTCTGCTTGTTCGTTGGCCACAAACAGGCCCCGGAGCAATTGGGTGAATGGCTCCCACGTTCTGTGGAAGCCGTCGTCCGACCCTCGGATGGTGAATTTGATTTTCTCCATGTGGAGAGATTCCGAGAGGTCGGACAGCCAGTCTGCAGCTTTGGGTGGTGCTGCTGACCGCCAGCCGAACAGGATTCTACAGCGGGCGATCAGGTTGGCAAAGGCAAGGGTGCCGGCCCCCTCCCCAGGAATAGATCTGGCTGGTCTGAAACCCCGAAGACCGCCACTTTCGGGCATGGCTCCACCCACATCCCCACCACTTTGGACATTGCCTTAAAGAAGGCTGTCCAGTACCCTGCAAGTCTGGGGCAGGACCAGAACATGTGGGCGTGGCTGGCCGGGCCTCCTTGGCACCGTTCGCATCTATCCTCCACCTCCGGGAAGAATCTGCTCATACGGGTTCCTGTTAAGTGGGCTCTCTGTACCACTTTTAGCTGCGTCAGGCTGAGCCTTGCGCACGTGGAGGTGGAGTTGACCCTGTGCAGCGCTTCGCTCCAGAGTCCCCACCCTATTTCAATCCCCAGGTCCTCCTCCCATTTCTTTCTTGTTGCGTCCAGTATGGTATCGGCCCTCTCGAACAGTCGATCATACATGTCAAAGAACAAACAAAGAACAAAGAAATGTACAGCACAGGAACAGGCCCTTCGGCCCTCCAAGCCCGTGCCGACCATACTGCCTGACTAAACTACAATCTTCTACACTTCCTGGGTCCGTATCCTTCTATTCCCATCCTATTCATATATTTGTCAAGATGCCCCTTAAATGTCCCTATCGTCCCTGCTTCCACTACCTCCTCCGGTAGTGAGTTCCAGGCACCCACTACCCTCTGCGTAAAAAACTTGCCTCGTACATCTACTCTAAACCTTGCCCCTCTCACCTTAAACCTATGCCCCCTAGTAATTGACCCCTCTACCCTGGGGAAAAGCCTCTGACTATCCACTCTGTCTATGCCCCTCATAATTTTGTACACCTCTATCAGGTCGCCCCTCAACCTCCTTCGTTCCAGTGAGAACAAACCGAGTTTATTCAATCGCTCCTCATAGCTTATGCCCTCCATACCAGGCAACATTCTGGTAAATCTCTTCTGCACCCTCTCTAAAGCCTCCACATCCTTCTGGTAGTGTGGCGACCAGAATTGAACACTATACTCCAAGTGTGGCCTAACTAAGGTTCTATACAGCTGCAACATGACTTGCCAATTCTTATACTCAATGCCCCGGCCAATGAAGGCAAGCATGCCGTATGCCTTCTTGACTACCTTCTCCACCTGTGTTGCCCCTTTCAATGACCTGTGGACCTGTACTCCTAGATCTCTTTGACTTTCAATACTCTTGAGGGTTCTACCATTCACTGTATATTCCCTACCTGCATTAGCCCTTCCAAAATGCATTACCTCACATTTGTCCGGATTAAACTCCATCTGCCATCTCTCCGCCCAAGTCTCCAGACAATCTAAATCCTGCTGTATCCTCAGACAGTCCTCATCGCTATCCGCAATTCCACCAACCTTTGTGTCGTCTGCAAACTTACTAATCAGACCAGTTACATTTTCCTCCAAATCATTTATATATACTACAAAGAGCAAAGGTCCCAGCACTGATCCCTGTGGAACACCACTCGTCACAGCCCTCCAATTAGAAAAGCATCCCTCCATTGCTACCCTCTGCCTTCTATGGCCTAGCCAGTTCTGTATCCACCTAGCCAGTTCACCCCTGATCCCGTGTGACTTCACCTTTTGTACTAGTCTACCATGAGGGACCTTGTCAAAGGCCTTACTGAAGTCCATATAGACAACATCTACTGCCCTACCTGCATCAATCATCTTAGTGACCTCCTCGAAAAACTCTATCAAGTTAGTGAGACACGACCTCCCCTTCACAAAACCGTGCTGCCTCTCACTAATACGTCCATTTGCTTCCAAATGGGAGTAGATTCTGTCTCGAAGAATTCTCTCCAGTAATTTCCCTACCACTGAAGTAAGGCTCACCGGCCTGTAGTTCCCGGGATTATCCTTGCTACCCTTCTTAAACAGAGGAACAACATTGGCTATTCTCCAGTCCTCCGGGACATCCCCTGAAGACAGCGAGGATCCAAAGATTTCTGTCAAGGCCTCAGCAATTTCCTCTCCAGCCTCCTTCAGTATTCTGGGGTAGATCCCATCAGGCCCTGGGGACTTATCTACCTTAATATTTTTTAAGACACCCAACACCTCGTCTTTTTGGATCACAATGTGACCCAGGCTATCTACACCCCCTTCTCCAGACTCAACATCTACCAATTCCTTCTCTTTGGTGAATACTGATGCAAAGTATTCATTTAGTACCTCGCCCATTTCCTCTGGCTCCACACATAGATTCCCTTGCCTATCCTTCAGTGGGCCAACCCTTTCCCTGGCTACCCTCTTGCTTTTTATGTACGTGTAAAAAGCCTTGGGATTTTCCTTAACCCTATTTGCCAATGACTTTTCATGACCCCTTCTAGCCCTCCTGACTCCTTGCTTAAGTTCCTTCCTACTTTCCTTATATGCCACACAGGCTTCGTCTGTTCCCAGCCTTTTAGCCCTGACAAATGCCTCCTTTTTCTTTTTGACGAGGCCTACAATATCACTCGTCATCCAAGGTTCCCGTAAATTGCCGTATTTATCTTTCTTCCTCACAGGAACATGCCTGTCCTGTATTCCTTTCAACTGACACTTGAAAGCCTCCCACATGTCAGATGTTGATTTGCCCTCAAACATCCGCCCCCAATCTATGTTCTTCAGTTCCCGCCTAATATTGTTATAATTAGCCTTCCCCCAATTTAGCACATTCATCCTCGGACCACTCTTATCCTTGTCCACCAGTACTTTAAAACTTACTGAATTGTGCTTACTGTTACCGAAATGCTCCCCTACTGAAACATCTACCACCTGGCCGGGCTCATTCCCCAATACCAGGTCCAGTACCGCCCCTTCCCTAGTTGGACTGTTTACATATTGTTTTAAGAAGCCCTCCTGGATGCTCCTTACAAACTCCGCCCCGTCTAAGCCCCTGGCACTAAGTGAGTCCCAGTCAATATTGGGGAAGTTGAAGTCTCCCATCACCACAACCCTGTTGTTTTTACTCTTTTCCAAAATCTGTCTACCTATCTGCTCCTCTATCTCCCGCTGGCTGTTGGGAGGCCTGTAGTATACCCCCAACATTGTGACTGCACCCTTCTTATTCCTGATCTCTACCCATATAGCCTCACTGCCCTCTGAGGTGTCCTCTCGCAGTATAGCTGTGATATTCTCCCGAACAAGTAGCGCAACTCCGCCTCCCCTTTTACATCCCCCTCTATCCCGCCTGAAACATCTAAATCCTGGAACGTTTAGCTGCCAATCCTGCCCTTCCCTCAACCAGGTCTCTGTAATGGCAACAACATCATAGTTCCAAGTAGTAATCCAAGCTCTAAGTTCATCTGCCATACCCGTAATGCTCCTTGCATTAAAACATATGCACTTCAGGCCACCAGACCCGCTGTGTTCAGCAACTTCTCCCCGTCTGCTCTGCCTCAGAGCCACACTGTCCCTATTCCCTAGTTCTCCCTCAATGCTCTCACCTTCTGACCTATTGCTCCCGTGCCCACCCCCCTGCCATACTAGTTTAAACCCTCACTACAGTTTCCTTTATCTAGTATGCTTGCGTCCAGTAACTCTTCCAGTAATGTCTGTTGTGGCGGTTGTGGGTATGTCCCTGTCTCCTTTCGTGGGAAGTTTTTGAGTTGTAGATACCTTAGCACGTTCCCCCTGGCTAGCTGGAATTACTCTGTCAGTTCGTTCAGTGTTGCGATCCTGCCATCCGTGAATAGGTCCCTGACTGTCAGTGTCCCTCCGTCCTGTCCCCACCTTTTGAAGGTGGTGTCAGTCAGCGCTGGTGTGACCCTATGGTTATTGCAGATGGGAGCTTTACCCGACATTCTGGTCAGGCCAAATTGCTGCCATAGTTGGTTCCAGACTGAAGGGTGGCTATCACCACCGGGCTGCTGGAGTGTTTTTTGGGTGGGGACGGGAGTGCCGCCGTGGCGAGGGCCCAGAGGGAGGTCCCCTTGCAGGAGGCTTCCTCTGCATGCACCCACTCGGCTTCTGGCTCCTTGATCCATCCCCTTATCCGCTCGGCCGTCGCCGCCCAGTGGTAGAGATGTAGGTTTGGGAGGGCTAGCACCCTCCTGGATTTCATTTTTTGTAGGACCTTCTTTGGGATCCTAGCATTCTTCCCCCCCCCCCCCCAATATGAACGCCATGATTAGTTTGTCCAGTGCTTTGAAAAAAGGCCTTGGGGATGTAGATCGGGATGGATCTAAGTAGGAAGAGGTACCTGGGCAGCACGTTCATTTTGATCGTCTGGGCTCTCCCCGCGAGGGAGAGTGGGAGTGTGTTCCATCTTTGCAGGCCCTTTTTTACTTCCTCCGTCAGACTGGTGAGGTTCCATTTGTGGATCCCTTTCCAGTCATGGATGATTTGGATTCCCAGGTAGCGGAATTTGAGTCGGGCTTGTTTAAACGGCAGTCGCATTAGTGCTGCCCTCCCCCTACTTGTGGGTGTACTGGGAAGATCTCGCTTTTGCTCATGTTGAGTTTGTAGCCCGAGAAGGTGCCAAACTCTTTCAGGAGCGCGATGATTCCGTCCCTGCTGCTCTGATAATCCGAAATGTAGAGGAGCAGGTCATCTGCACAGAGTGAGACTCTGTGCTCTCTGCCGCCCCTTCGGATCCCCCTCCAGCTTTTTGCTGCTCTGAGCGCAATTGCTAGTGGCTCGATCGCCAGAGCGAACAGCAGCGGGGACAGTGGGCATCCTTGTCTGGTGCCCCTGTGCAGCTGGTAGTATCGGGAGTTGGTGTTGTTGGTCCGTACGATCGCCATGGGAGCGTTGTATAGGAGCTTTACCCAAGAGGTGAACCCTGTTCCAAGCCCGAACCGCTCTCTCTTCGCACTTTGAAAGCGATGATTTCCCCTCTTAGTACGGCCTTTAGCGCTTCCCAGAACGTGGAGGGTGAGACCTCCCCATTCTGGTTGTTCTCCGTGTGCTCTGCTATGGCCCGCGATATATTTTCGTTGAAGGCCTTGTCAGCTAGGAGGGCAATGTCCAACCTCCATGTGGGGCGTTGGGCCCTGCCCGTCTCCAGCCTCACGTCCATGTAATGTGGAGCATGGTCTGATATCACAATTGTGGAGTATTCCACTTTGTCTATCCCCGGAAGCACCGTTTTCCCCACCACAAAGAAATCAATTCTGGTGTATGTGTTGTGTACTGGGGAGAAGAAGGAGAATTCCTTCTCCCCCGGGTGGGTGAACCTCCAGGGGGCCACCGCTCCCATCTGCTCCATAAAGTGACTGAGTTCCTTTGCCGTGTTTGAGGTTTTCCCCGTTTTGGGGTTTGATTTGTCTGTCGTTGGATCCTGTACACAGTTGAAGTCCCCCCCACCCCCCATGATTCGTCGATGCGTCGCTATGTCAGGGATTTCTGCCATGGTCTTCTTGATGAAGCTCGTGTCGTCCCAGTTGGGTGCGTACAAGTTAACTAGTACTACCGGTGCCCCATCCAGGGCCCCGCTGACCATGACGTACCGTCCCCCTGGGTCTGTAACCGTCTTTGTCGCCCTAAACATCGTCCTCTTGCCGATCAATATCGCCACCCCCCCTGGCCCTCGTCCCATAGCAGGAATGGTAGGTTTGTCCCACCCAACCCTTTCTTACCCGCAGTCGGTCCTGCTCTCTCAGGTGTGTCTCTTGGAGGAAGACTATGTCGGCCCTCATATTTCTTAGGTGGGTGAGGACTCTGGATCTTTTCACTGGGCCTTTGAGTCCCCTTACGTTCTGGGTGACTATCCTGGTGGGGGGCTGCTGCCCCCTCGCTCCTGTGGGATTAACCATACTTACCTGGTGGACGGGCCCCTGCCCTCCGGGGTTTCCCTTTGTTACGGGGCCGTCCAGGATGGCCGCTGTCACTGCTCTCTCCATGCGGTCGGGTCCCTGCGCTCCAGGGTTTCACTTTGTCCCGGGGGCACCCGACATGGCCGCCCACTGTGCGTCGCCATGCGGGTAGTCCCCTGCACTCTGGGGTCTCCCTTCGCCCAGAGACCGTACTGGGTGGGTGCTTGCAGCGATTCCTTGTTTCGAGCCCTTAGTTGTGGCACTTTGTAGCCCTATTGCTATTCCTTTTCTGGCCTTGTTTGTCCCTCCTTCCCTGTGTGTGTGTGTCCCGGTCTCTCCCTCGGGGGGGGGGTCGCCTCTTGGGCTTCCAGTTTCTCCTCTGCTCCGCCAGGGCCTTGGCCATTGCTGCCTGCACTGCGGCCTCTATGCCTGTCCTAGCCTCTGCCTTGTTTTCCTGATGATGTTCCCTCAGCACCTCGGCAAAGGCTGCCTTCCAGTTCCAATTCCCCCCTGGCCCAGGGGGAAAATGCTCATGTCTGCCCAACTCTTTTTGTTGCGGCGAACCTTCCGTTCCGCCGCTTTGTGCGCTGATTAGCTCGTCTGAATGGGCTTGCACATTCATAGATCATAGATCATAGAATTTACAGTGCAGAAGGAGGCCATTCGGCCCATCGAGTCTGCACCGGCTCTTGGAAAGAGCACACTACCCAAGATCAACACCTCCACCCCATCCCCATAACCCAGTAACCCCACCCAACACTAAGGGCAATTTTGGACACTAAGGGCAATTTATCATGGCCAATCCACCTAACCTGCACATCTTTGGACTGTGGGAGGAAACCGGAGCACCCAGAGGAAACCCACGCACACACGGGGAGGATGTACAGACTCCGCCCATTGCCCCATCTGCTTTTGGTGCCCTTCTCCCTCTGCTTTGGCTCCCTTCTGGCATTTTTCCCCCCCTCCTTTTTTTCCCCCTTCCTTTTACCCCTTTTCCCCTCCCCCTTTTTCTTCTCCCCTCCCGTCTCTCCTTTCCCACTTTTTAAAATTCAGGAGAATTTGTTCTTTTTTTAAAATAAAGGTGGAAAAAAAAAAGTGAAAAAAATTGTCTTTCTCTTTCAAAGTTTTCATCTCAGAGTTTTGTTTTTGCAAAAGGGGAAGTTCTTTTTTCTTTTCCCTCACTCACCCAGGGTCGAGAGAGAGAGGGAGGTGCTTCTGGCCGGGAGTCCATCTTTGTTCCTGCGTCGTGGTGGTCGCCGCCGGGGTTGCGGGGGGGGGGGGGGGGGGGTCGGTCCCACTTTGGTCCGGTCCGCCACTCGTCCTGCCCTGCGCTCTGCTGTCGTGCGCGTGGGGGGGGGGGGGGGGGTATTGCCGCCGGATCGCTCTGCTCCCGAGCGCCCAGTTCTCCTGCTCTAATGAGCTTTGGAGTCCGGGTTTTTCTTCGTCCCCACTCTCTTGTTGCGGGGGCGGGGTGGCCTGAACGGTTGGATCTGCACGCTTGGTTGCAAGTTCTCCGCGAGGAGCAACGTTGTTTATTGCCCATCCCTGAGGGCATTTAAGAGTCAAGCAATTCGCTGTTGGGCTCGAGTCACATGTAGACCAGGCCAGGTGAGGACGACAGATTTCCTTCCCTCAGGGACATTAGTGAACCAGATGTTGTTTTTTTTTACGACAATCGACAATGGCTTCATGGCCATCATTAGACTTTAATTCTCGATTTTCATTGAATTCAAACTTCACCACCTGGGGGGATTCGAACCCGGGTCCCCAGAGCATGACTCTGGATCTCTGGATTTCAGCGACAATACCACTACCCACCCCCCCCCCCCCCCCAAAAATGCCATTGAATGTCAAGGGGTGGTGGTTAGATTCTCTCTTGTTGGAGGTGACCATTGCCTGTGTGGCATGAATGTTAATTGCCACTTGCCAGCTTTGGCCGGAATGCTGTCCAGGTCTTGCTATTGCTTCAGTATAAAATAGAGGTGACGGATTGTGGTATTGTCTCTGGGCAATTCTCTGGGTTCCTGGGGTCAAACCCCACCAAGGCAGATGTTGAAATTTGAATTCAATAAAAATCTGGAATTAAAAGTCTAACGATGACCATGAAATGATTGCCGTTTGTGTAAACACCCATCTGGCTCACTAATGCCCTTCCAGGAAGGAAATCTGCCGTCCTTACCCGGTCTGGCCTACATGTGACTCCAGACCCACACAACGATGCAGTTGACTCTTAACTGCCCCCCACTGAAATTATCCAGCTAGCCACTCAGTTCAACGGCAATTCAGGACGGGCAACAAATGCTGGCCCAACTCAGCGACTCCCATCTCCCAAGAAAAACTTTTTGAAAAGTTGAGATTTTGTGTTCAATGTAATCGATTACCTTGGAGATATGACAAATGGTGTCTGCTGTTGTTTGCTCATTTCCTTGCTCAGGTTTGTCTGTCAGTTTCTTGCTTTCCAAGCTGTTCTTCCGTGGAATGAACATCTGGGGCGGGATTCTCCCGCAACTGGCCGGATGGTCCGATGACGGCGCCAAGAGCGGCACGAACCACTCCAGCGTCGGGCCGACCGGATGTTGCGGAATCCTCCGCACTTCCGGGGGCTAGGCCGGCGCCAAAGGGCCAACGCGAGTTGACGCATGTGCAGAACCACCGGTGTGGTTCCGCGCATGCGCAGACCGGCCGGTATGTTCCTGTGCATGCGCAGGGGGTTTATCTCCCTGCCGGCCATGGCAGAGCCCTACAGGGGCCGGCGGGGAAGGAAAGCGTGCCCCCACGGCACAGGCCCACCCAAAGATCGGTGGGTCCCGATTGCAGGCCAGGCCACTGTGGCCCCCCCCCCCCCGGGGCCAGATCCCCCCACACTCCCCACCCGAGGACTCACCTACCCGGCCTACAAGCCAGATCCCGCCGTGATAGACCATGTCCATTTCGCGCCGGCGGACCCGGCCGTAAACGGGTGGCCGCTTAGCCCATCGGGGCCAGGAGAATTGCCAGGGGGGGGGCGCTGCCAACGGCCCCCGACCGGCGCGCCGTGATCCCGCCCCCCGCCTGTAAACCAGCGCCGGAGAATTCGGCAGACCTCGGAATAATTCTGGAAACTCTGTCCTGAGTTCTTCCCGTTTTTCTTGGCTTTCCAATTGATCGGGGGGCAGGCTGGAACATGGGGCGGATAATTTTGCTTTCTAACTCCGACCTGTCTTGTTAACTACACAGCCTGCAATTGGGTCAAATCTGATAAAGTCTCCTCCACAATAATGCAATCCCCAAATTTATCTGTCTTTCAGGGCTCCTGCAAGTCTGTGCCAGATTTTCAACTTCATAGTGAACACTTGTGGTTTTGGGTCGCATACAGGGATTCTGTCATTTCCCTTCCTTTGTACTGGAGTTTAACAGTCAGCTGTCCTTTGACCTTCAGTTGAATGCCCCCTGGACCTTGTAATCATCTGGTCAATAGCTGGAGGAAGTCTAGTTTTAGCGACTGTCTGTGTCTGAAAGAAGTGGAACTCCTAAGTCAGTGTTTAACTTGATGTTTGTTTTCTGCCTGTTTACCATAATGTGCGCCCTGCAATACTGCCCATTAAACCCTGTAATTCCTTCCAAGAATGATTCTTGTCTTTTTTCTCTTCAGCTTCAGCTTCTGAATACCTCATGATATAAGTCTTTTTTTATAAACTTAGAATAGCCAATTCATTTTTTCCAATTAAAGGGCAATTTAGCGTGACCAATCCACCTACCCTGCACATCATTTTTGGTTGTGGGGGTGAGACCCACGCAAACACGGGGAGAATGTGCAAACTCCACACGGACAGTGACCCGGGGCCAGGATTGAACCCGTGTCCTCGGTGCCGTGAGGCAGCGGTGCTAGCCACAACGCAGAAGGAGGCCATTCGGCCCATCGAGTCTGCCGCCCCTTGGAAAGGGGCAATTTAGCATGGCCAATCCACCTAACCTGCACATCTTTGGACTGTGGGAGGAAACCGGAGCCCCCGGAGGAAACCCACGCAGACACAGGGAGAATTTGCAGACTCCACACAGACAGTGACCCAAGCCGGGAATCGAACCTGGGACCCTGGCGCTGTGAAGCAACAGTGCTAACCACTGAGCTGCCCTGCCCCCCAATATTTTATACCAAACAGTTTTCTCATTAACAAAACCAACATGAGCCACATGTCACATCAGAGGATTTTAAGACAGGTCTCAGAATAAAGGGGTGCCAATTTAAGACTGAAGCGAGAATGAATTTCTTCTCTCCGAGGGTGGTGAGTTTTTGGAAATCCTTGTCACAGAGTGCTGTGAGGGCAGTGTCCTTGTGTATATTTAAGATTGAGATAGATTCTTGATCAGGAAGGGATTCAAGGACCACAGGGAAAGGGCAGGAAAGTGGACTTGAGGAATGCCGGGTCAGTCATGATCCTATTGGATGGCGGAGCAGGCTGGAGGGGCCGTAAGACCGGCTACTGTTCCTATTTCTTATGGTCTTATGGACAAAGAATCAACATGGTTTCCTAGCGCTTTTCCTTTCTATCGTTGAGAGGTTAGATAAGCGTGCCCTGGTAGACATCTCTGCTCCTTTAAGGATCATTGGTGTCGGTGTTTCTGATTAGACAGCGTGCTAATTGTTTGAAGTGATGCAGTCAGAAAGCTTCATTTGCTTGGTAAACTGTGACCCTGTGTTAACTCAGTGCAGTCAAATAATCAATTGATCTTTTTCGATTGTGAATAATTCCTGAGCCCATTTCCTTCGCCTTGAAAATAATTTGCTAGACAGCAGAGTGTGTGTTTGTGTTATACTTCAAAATCAGATCAATCAAATTTAGCTCATTGGAAACTCCCCCAAGCACGGAATTCAAACTTCTTATTCATTTCCTTATATATTGAATTCTAATCTACCAATCTCCACCTACTTCACTCTCACCGTGTACAGTCGGAATGGACCAAACCTCATCTTGTTCACTCCCACTGTACACAATCTTAATGCATCAAACTTCATCCTATTCACTACTATTATATTGATTGGCAAGGGAGCAAAGACCATTCCATTCACACCTAATGTATAAAATGCTGAAGGAGCAAACCTCTTCCCATTCACTCCCAATATATACGATCATGTTGGACCAAAGCCCTTCCCATTCGCTTCCATTAAGGAACCCAAGAACACAAATTCTCCCATTGTGTCCCACTGTATAGAATTCCCTTTAATTTCTAATGCATAGCATTTCAATAAATGAAACGTTTTCTCAATTAATCCCATTGAATGCAATTGCAATGGAGACCTCCCATCTCATTCATTCCCATGATATAAACTTCCAGTGGAGAAAACTCTTGCTATTTTACACAATTCCAATGCAATTCCCATTTGCTTTCATTGTATAGAATGTCAATTCACCAAATCATTCCCATTCATTCCCAGTGTATAGATTCCCAATGGTACAAACTCATTCACATTCACCCCCATTTTATAGATTCCCAATGGATCAAACACATTTAGATTTAGATTTATTTTTATTGTCACACGTCGTCTGCACGTTCTCCCCGTGTCTGCGTGGGTTTCCTCCGGGTGCTCCGGTTTCCTCCCACAGTCCAAAGATGTGCGGGTTAGGTGGATTGGCCATGCTAAATTGCCCTTAGTGTCCAAAAAGGTTAGGTGGGGTTACTGGGTTACGGGGATAGGGTGGAGGCATGGGCTTAAGTGGGGTGCTCTTTCCAAGGGGCCGGTGCAGACTCGATGGGCCGAATGGCCTCCTTCTGCCCTGCAAATTCTATTCTACATGCATCGAGGTACAGTGAAAAGTTTTGTTCTGCGTACAGTCCAAGCAGATTGTTCCATCCATGAAAAACATCGGGCTGAATTCTCCCGCCGGCGGGGTGCTCCGTTTTGCCGGCAGCTCGGGCGTTTCCCAACGCCATGGGGCTGCCCCACAATGGGAAACCCCATTGACCAGCCGGCGAAACGGAGCATCCCGCCGGCGGGGTGAAACAGAAATGTGGCACGGCGGGACGGAGAAACCCGCCTTTTGGACGTATGATAAATACACATTGTAAATACATAGACATAGATATCAGGTGAAGCTTACGGAGTATAGTGCTACACAGTAGAGAAGATGCGTGGAGAGATCAGTTCAGTCCCTAAGAGGGTCACATTCCCATTCACTCCCATTGTATAGAAATTCTTTGGTATAGACACCTTCACTTTCATTTAAAATAAATCTCTTTGGGTCTCATTGACCAGAAATGCTGCTACTGGAATAAAGAGAGAGGAAGGTGGATCTTTGCCATCATTTCCATGGTGACGCCTATCCTGGGAAACATCCACTTCTGCAGGATCTCTGCTTCTGCTGCACCCACATTCCAGCAGACAAGTGGGAAAATCCCTGTAGAAATTTACCATCTCCCATCCCATTCCCAGAAATGATGCCCAATTTTAAAATGATGAGAAACGGTACCTATTTCAGTATTAAGATTGGAATGTGCTCTCATTTGGCTGAGGCAAGAAAGCTTCTACATGGCTAATTGCATTTAATGACCATAGAATCCCAACAGTGCCGAAGGAGGCCATTCGGCCCATTGAGTCTGCATCGGCCTTTGGAAAGAGCACCCTACTTAAGCCCACGCCTCCACCCTATCCCCGTAACCCACCTTTGAACATTAAGGGCAATTTAACATGGCCAATCCACTTAACCTGCACATCTTTGGGCTGTGGGATGAAACCGGAGCACCCGGAGGAAACCCACGCACACACGGGGGGAACGTGAAGACTCCGCACAGACAGTGACCCAAGCCGGGAATCGAACCTGGGACCCTGGAGCTGTGAGGCAGCAGTGCTACCCACGGTGACCCCGTGCCGCCCCAGACGCAAGGGGCGGGATTCTCCATTGCAGCGACTAAGTGCTGACACCGAGACTGAATCGGTGGTGTTCTACAACAGCACAATTGGCGCCGGTCCTGGAGCAATCAACGACAGATTCTGGCGTCGGCCGCCGGAGAATCCCGCCCTGGAAGCTATGAGGTACATAGTTGAATGACTGATGGGAAGTATGATGCATTTAAACCATTGCAATAACTTAGCCATCCTGGCTGGGCCAAAACCATTCGGTAAGTGTAATAACCCCTGCATCTTCCCTGATCACATGAGAAATCGGGATGAATTGGAGAGAATTATATTGGGTGCAATCTTCCAGCCCCTCCAAACGGCAGAATTTTCCGGTCCGGCCGAATCCAATAGAGATTTGAACAACTTGCTGCAATTCCTGGTGTTGCCCCCATTGCAATGGGACTGGACGATTCTACTACAGAATATACAGCCCAAAAGGCCCCTCAGCCCAACAGGTCTGTTGTTGAGCCACAGAAACATTTTCTTATCCTACTTAACCCAACCCTTCTCATCCTTTTTCCCTCCCTCGATATATATTTAATTTCCTTGAAAATGCATCTCGTTTGTTATTTGTCTTAATTACTCCTGCGATACTGAGTTTCAGATTCCCATCACTCCCGGGGTAAAGAAGTGTATCCTAAAATCCCGGCTGGATTTATTAGCGATTATCTTGGATTCATGGCTCTCGGTTTTGCAAACAGTCACTTGGTAGTGCAGTAAAATTCATGCCACACAAGTGACCATCTCCATCAAGAGAACATTTAACCAGACTTTTTAATTCCACATTTGTTTTGTGTTGGATTCAACAATAGCGCAGGGTAGGCAGGGAATGCACCTGGGTCAAGTGTCCTTACGGAGGGTCGGTGTAGACTGGATGGGCCAAATGGCCTCCCTCTGCACTGTAGGTATTCGCTGGTTCTATGATTCCAAGATGGGGATTGTGACCTCTTCCTTGGAACGGAGTCAGGTTGAACGACTCATATATTCCCATTAGGGCATCATCTTAAAATGAAAGGCAGGCCATTCGGGGTTGGAGAGGTCTTGTGGTGCATCCCTGCCAAACAGGTTGAGTTTCAACCTGCAAAATCCTTCCATGATGCTACTGGCAGGTGGTAAGAGAGCTCTGGTCAGCCATGCTTGATGTGAAGTGATGCCCCTCAAGCTATAAGCCTCTGACGACAGGCCAGCGACCAGCTCCAGGAAAAACCTCGCTAAGGAAACAGGTGATAGTGTCACCACTAGGTGTGGGAAGGAAAATGACAACAACATTCAGGAGGAATGCCAGAAAGTACTTATTCACACAAAAGCCAGTGGAGATCTGGAAGTCTTCCCCCAAAGACTCGTTGAGAATGAGGGGTCAATTGAAAATACCAAAATTGAGATGATAAATTTTTGTTGGGTAAGACATTTAGCGCCAAGGCAGGTATATGAAGTTAAGATATAAATTAACCATGATCTAATTGAGCAGTGGAATAGATGTGAGGAGATGAATAGCCTACTCCTGTTCATATATGCTGTAATGTCTCTGATACTGTACAAGATAGGGGAGGTTGTGAGAGGCTGTGATTCCCAATGTAGACATCCACTTGTCAGAAATATTTACCAGAGAATCAGGAAAATACAGAGCAGCACAAATTTGGCTTAATCTTCTAATCCTCACTCTTGGCAGCCTGGACCCCATATTGGGAGGACAGCCTTGCAGATCACTTATCTTCATAAATATATTGCAATAGCACAATAATCACATCCACCCTGAGCTAAGGTGCAGGATACGAATAAACATTCCACAAACATTCAAACCCTCCACACCGACGAACAGTGGCAGCCGTGTGTATCACCTACAAGATGCACTGCAGTAACTCACCAAGGTTCCTTAGGCAGAACCTTCCAAATTCATGACCTCTACCATCTAGAAGGACAAGAGCAGCAGGTACATGCGAACCCGACCACCTGGAGGTTTCCCTCCAAGTCACTCATCACCCTGACTTGGAAATATATTGTCGTTCCTTCACTGTCACTGGGGCAACATCCTGGAATCCCTCCCTAACAGCACAGCGGGTGTACCTACACCTCAAGGACTGCAGCGGTTCAAGAAGGCAGCTCATCACCACCTTCTGAAAGGCAACTAGGGATGGGCGATAAATGTTGGTCAAACCAGCGACGCCCACATCCCATAACAATGAATTTAAAAAACCTCAAAGAAAACAAGCATTTATACAGAATCTTAAATGACCTCATATTAAGTAATGGATTAAGAGACATTGCAATTAGTTGTCTCATTTATGTTAAGTAGCCATTAATTGACACTGATATGTAAAGGGGCTTCAGGTGGCCTCTGTCAGGTGATGGATAGTTAGAGTTTTGTGCAAAGGCTGTTGGAATGAAATAAATGTGTGTTGGTGAAAAAGGAACAGAACTTTAGACTCTTCATATCACAGCAACTAAAATGTCTAACACTTGGTAGCAGAGGATGGTTGCTGTGTAAATGTGAAGGGTTGCAAGATACAACTTTTCCAGATCAAACCAAGGAATGAGTGAGAAAAGAAAAAAAGGGATATATGGCTGAACCGAGGATAAAGATGGCTGGATATGACTATCCTCCCTTATTTTCTGAAAGGGAATCGTACGACCAATGGAGAAGTGCAGTAGTTATGTGGACTAAGGTAACTGCTTTGGGAAAGAGAAAACAAGGCATGGCATTGGCTCTTTCTCTACCTTATGGCAGTACAATCCAAAACAAAGTGCTTTCTGAGCTGGAATTGGAAGAGTTAGACTCAGAAGAAGGTCTGGAGACTTTATTACATTATATGGATAATATTTATAAGAAAGATGACTTGTTAAGTGCGTATGAAGCATGGTCGGATTTTGATAAGTTCCGGAAAATGGAGGATATCTCCATGGAAGACTATATAATGGAATTTGGCAGAGTAAAAGGCTGCAGAAACACAACCTGGAATTTCCAAAGTCTGTGTTGGACTTTAAATTACTTGACTGTGCTAGAGTGAGCAACATGGATAGGCTCCTGGTTTTGACAGGAGTTCAGTTTACTGATAAGGATACCTTATTCGAACAGATGACAAAAGCTTTACAAAAGTATCTGGGGAAACATTCAATTCTGATGGCTCTGATGACCCAAATAGGTCAGCCTGCATTAAGGCAGAATATGGAAGATACACTACTAACAGGATGGCGAAATCGTATGGCTACGAACAGGACTCAAGATTATAGAAGGAGACCGAGACAAGGAAATAATTCAGACAGAAACACAGTTTGAACCTACAATAGGAAGATGAACCCCAGAAATGCACGGGGCATGATAAATCAATGTTTTCGATGTGACTCTCAATACCATTATGCTTTCAACTGTCCAACTCGTTATGATAGAGTGTTTGAAGCGACACATGACACGGAAGAGTCAGAAGAGGAAAAAGATAGTGACTAGAAAGAAGGCATTGTCCTATTGACAAGCAGTTTTACGCCGGTAATGAGGCTGTTGGTTGCAGAATCCTTCAACTGTGCTGTATTGGACAGTGGCTGCACATCTACTGTGTGTGGAATTGACTGGTTAAAATGTTATTTGGACTCCTTGAATGCTGAAAATCATAACAAGGTTAAGGAATTTGAAAGTTCCACAAGTTTCAGGTTTGGGGATGATAATACTCTGAAATCGCTGAAAAGAGTGGTGATCCCTTGCAATATTGCCTGAGTGAATCATTTCATTAGCACGGATGTTGTATCAAGTGAGATAAATTTGCTTCTGAGCAGACCATCGATGAAGAAAGCACACATGAAACTGGATATGGAACAGGATAAGGCAACAGTTTTTGGAAAGACGGTGGACTTACAATTTACACAGTCGGGACACTATTTATTCCATTACTGACAAATAATATTTCAAGTAGAGTGGTTAAGGATGTGTTAATGGCAGTTGAAAATGGGACTTTAGCTGATAAAAAGCTTGTGGTATTAAAACTGCATAGGCAATTTGCACAACTGTCTCCTCGGAGGCTGAAAAATGTATTAAAGGATGCAGGGGTAAGGGATGAGACTATACTAAACTGATAGAACAGGTTAGTGACCACTGTGAAGTTTGTAGGAAGTACAGAAGGACACCAGCACAACCGATAGCAACCCTACCTTTGGCCAGGGATTTTAACAACATTGTGGCCCTGGACCTTAAGATCTGGGATAAAGCAAATAATATATTTACTTTGCATTTTGTAGATTTAGCAACCAGATTTAGTCAATCAACGATTGTACGAAGTAAAAAAAAGAGAGTAATTCTGGGTCAAATCGTGGAAAAATGGATAGGGACAGGAATGGGTCCACCGGCAAAATTCCTTACGGACAATGGGGGAGAATTTGCGAATGATGAGTTTAGGGATATGTGTGAAAATGTGAATATCAGAGTTATGATTACGGCTGCAGAAAGCCCATTTAGTAATGGTGTCTGTGAAAGAAATCATGCTATCATCGATGACATGCTTTGGAAAATTTTGGCAGATCGACCAAATTGCAGGCTAAATTCAGCTTTAGCATGGGCAGTACATGCAAAGAGTTAATTGCAGATGTTTGAGGGCCATAGTCCTTATCAATTAGTGTTTGGTAGAAATCCTAAAATTCCGTCCATTTTGGATGACCAGCCTTCAGCTTGGGAGGGGACTACAATTAGCTCTGGTTTTGCTGAACATTTAAATGCATTACATAGCAGTAGAAAAGCTTTTTTGGAAGCAGAAGTCTCTGAAAAAATTCGCAGAGCTTTAAGACATAACGTACGGCCATCAGATGTGTTTTTCAGCAAGGAGGCATGGTATACTATAAGAGAGACAATTCTAATGAATGGAAAGGCCCAGGGAAGATCATAGGCATAGATGGCAAAACAATTATTTTGCAACATGGTAATCAAACTGTTAGGGTACATTCATCAAGGATAATGGGTACAGATGACAAATTTTCAAATTTAGACAGAACAGACAGACATGACGAGGAACCAGAGTCATCTGGTATGCATGTGTTACAGAACTATGAGGACCAGTTAACTGATATAGACAGGGTTTCTGTAGAGGAACACAACACTTCTGATGAATTAGAACAGGCCATTTTTCCGAAAGGGCAACTGCCAAAAGTTGGGACAAAAGTGAAATACTTGCCTGAAGGGTCTAGTCAATGGAAGGATGCAACTGTTATTAGTAGAGCAGGGAAGGCCACTGGAAAGTATAAACATTGGTTGAATGTACAGCATTCAGGGGAAGGAGGCAAGACAATGGATTGGGAAAACGAAGTTCAAAAATGGAGGGCATAGAAACGCAGTGCCAGTTCACATAGTACATCAGATAGTGAACAGGTCTGCAGGAAAAGGTCGAGAACTATTGAAAGGACATCCCACAGCAGAAGGGAAAGATCAAGCAGTAGCAGTACAGAACGAGATACCAGGCGGGAGAGGGGGCGTAGTTTACCAAGATCTCGGAACATGAGGAAGACTACGAATACAAATAGGAGTAGAAGCCCACATGCACGTGAGATTTTGGTGGCTTCAAATAAATTAGATGAAAAAGTTATCAAAGATGCTAAACAGCAAGAATTGCATAATTGGAGTGAATTTGGGGTATACACGGAAGTGCCGGATAGGGGACAAAGAGCTCTATCCCACAGATGGATTTGCACGGAAAAGGTTCTTCCGGGTGGAACTTATAAGGCAAAGGCCAGGTTTGTGGCAAAGGGATTTGAAGAAAACTTAGAAGACCAGGATTTAAGGGTAGATTCACCTACAGCAGGAAAGGTTATTTTTAAAATCTTCTTGGCTCTATTAGCCACAAAGGCATGGGAATGCACAGCTATAGATATAAAAACTGCCTTTTTGCAGGGGCATCAGCTCCAGAGATACATTTTTCTCCGTCCTCCTAAAGAAGCAGCTAACACAGAAGGGGTACTCTGGAAGTTGAACAAATGTGTATATGGATTAAATGATGCATCTAGAGTCTGGTATTTTTCGGTAAGGTCAGTTTTGTTAAAGTTAGGCTGTTGCCAGTTGAAAGCAGATCCTGCAATGTTTTACTGGCACTATAAAGGAAATCTTTCCGGCATCTTTATGATGCATGTCGATGATTTTTTGTGGGGTGGGATTAGTGATTTTGAAGCTATTGTAATCTCTGGTTTGAGGAAAGAATCCAGGGTTGGAAGTCAGGCTTCCGGTGCATTTAAATATATTGGACTGGAAATTGGTCAGACTAAGTTAGGGGCAACTTTACATCAGCAATCTTATTTGGAAAGCATCAGCCCAATAGTAATTAGTCGTGGCCGAGTTTCACAAAAAGACGCAATGGTTTCAAAGATAGAAAAAGAGCAACTGCAAAGTTTAATTGGGCAACTGAACTGGTTAGGTAGACAGACTAGACCGGACGTGAGTTTTGATGTCTTAGAGTTGAGTACAAAATGAATGATCCCAAAGTGGAAGACATAATAAGAGCAAATAAAGCGTTGGCCAAACTAAAAATGCAGGAGTATGTTTTGAAGTTCCCGGTTTTAGGTGACCGTAGGCACCTGAAACTCATAGTTTATAGTGATGCGTCCTACACAAATTTATGTGATGGGGTTTCAAGCGCAGGAGGTTTTATAATTTTCCTTTTGGGGAACAATGGTAAATGTTGCCAGCTTGTGTGGGAAACAAAGAAAATAAGGAGAGTGGTAAAAAGCACTTTGGCTGCTGAGACATTAAGCCTTGTAGAGGCGGTGGATATGGCCTTTTATACAAGTATGATATTGACAGAAATTTTGGGATTAGGGGATTTGGGTAATATACCTATTGACTGTCACATTGACAATAAATCCCTGTGGGAAAATGTGCACTCTATAAAAAGTGCCAATGAAAAGAGGTTACGGATAGACATCGCAAGTTTGAAGCAGATGTTGGACAGAGGGGAAATAACAAAAATTAAATGGGTCGACAGTAGATATCAACTGTCAGACTGTTTTATGAAAAGAGGGGCGAGTTCACAGAAACTTTTGGATATTGTTAATGAAGGGGGGGTTGTTTCTGTGACTGTTTTTTTTCTTTCTCGTCCAAACAAAAAAAAACTGGGGAAAAAAGGGGGGGGAAATCATGTGTGTGTTTCAGTTTCTTAAAATTTTGTTTTCACCTAATTATATTTTTTCTCCAAGTAAGGGGAGACTGTTAAGTAATGGGTTAAGAGACATTGCAATTAGTTGTCTCATTTATGTTAAGTATCCATTAATTGACACTGATATGTAAAGGGACTTCAGGTGGCCTCTGTCAGGTGATGGATAGTTAGAGTTTTGTGCAAAGGCTGTTGGAATGAAATAAATGTGTGTTGGTGAAAAAGGAACAGAACTTTAGACTCTTCATATCACAGCAACTAAAAACGTCTAACACCTCTCGACATTCCAAGGTTCTCCGGAGCCAATATGGTACTTGCACAGTGTAGTCACTGTTGAAACATAGGAAATCCATTTACCAATGTGTCGAGACAAAATCTCATAAATAGCATTGAAATATTTTACCAGGTAATCCCTTTTACTGATGTTGGTTGGGGGGGGATAAAGAATGGCCTGGACACTGGAGTGAATGTCGTTGCTTTTCATGGGATCTTTTATGCCCAGCTGGATAAATGATCTCGTAATTAGAGCCAGACCGTTTTGAAGTTAGTTCAGAAAGCACCTTTTCAGGCAGGAGGTCAACAAAATCCCAAAAAGGCCATGAATGCTGGGGGACAATTGGAGCTTTGAAGACCGTTGCTCCGTGATTTTTGTTCGATTAAGATCTTCAAAGGGGGACAGCAGGAATATAGAGTTGAGGGGCAGATCAACCACGGTTGAATTGTATGGCAGAACAGGCTTAAGAGGCCGAATGGCCACAGGCTGCCCCTATTGTTCCTTGGAGGAGAAGGAATGGTCTTCTCATGGTAGCACAGTGGTTAGCACTGTTGTTTCACAGCACCAGGATCCCAGGTTCAATTCCTGGCTTGGGTCACTGTCTATGCAGAGTCCGCACGTTCTCCCCGTGTCTGCGTGGGTTTCCTCCGGGTGCTCTGGTTTCCTCCCACAAGTCCCAAAAGACATGCTTGTTAGGTAATTTGTACATTCTGAATTCTCCCTCTGTGTACCTGAACAGGCGCTAGAACAGTAACTTCATTGCAGTGTTAATGTAAGCCTACCTGTGACACTAATAAAGATTATTATTATCAGGAGTGGATGTTTAAGTGCACTCACAGAGAGTTGACGACTGTGGGGACTGAGCAGGTGTCAGGGAATTCCCCGATGCGTCACATCTGCCTCCTCCTCCAAAGTTCCCCACTTCAGACCAAAGGGGCCACCCCAGGCCCCCATTCCCGGTGACCAGGCCGTTTGGATTGACGTCGGAGTTTCGCGTGTTCCCTCAGCAAGGCGGATTCTTTTTGACCTCAGACCGAACTTTCTCAGAAGGAGGCCTGCGACGCTACCACCACTGCGTCCCCCTCCCCCCAACGCCTCCCCCTCCAAATGCCCCCCCCCCCCCCCCCACTCCAATGATGACAACAACAAACTCGTGAAGGGAGTGGGAAGCCAGCGATAACAGTTGTGGGGAGATTTTGTGATGAATAATTCAGTGTCCACATGCTGAGAGGAATGCACTCTGGCAGTGCACAGACTGTCAGTCAGGGCACTCTGATGGGAAGTTGGGGCAATTTGTTCAAGCCACAAGTTACTCATCTATTGATTCTGTGCATAAATAATCCATAAAATAATTAGTGATTTTGCACTGAGGGAGATATTTTAAATTTGACTTGTCCAAGTTAAAGGGGTTGAGGGTGCGAGGGGGGGGAACCGATTTTTTTGTTTGCGTTCTAACGCTGAACACAAAAGCTAACAGGTGCATCTTCAATTTTCTTTCAGGAAATAAACATCTTATAATAATTATAATAATCTTTATAATAATAATAATCTTTATTGTCACAAGTAGGCTTACATTAACACCGCAATGAAGTTACTGTGAAAAGCCCCTAGTCGCCACATTCCAGCACCTGTTCGGGTGCACAGAGGGAGAATTCAGAATGTCCAAATTACCCAACAGCATGTCTTTTGGACTTGTGGGAGGAAACCGGAGCACCCGGAGGAAACCCACGCAGACATGGGGAGACCGTGCAGACTCCGCACAGACCCAAGCCGGGAACCGAACCTAGGACCCTCGAAGCAACAGTGCTACCCACTGTGCGTCCATGGCCACTCATCTTGCAATCATGCAGCACATTTCACCAGCTCAGGATATTCCAAAGCACTTTCCAGCCGGTAAAGTACATCTTAGAGGGAAGTCCTTAAGACTATAAGACGTAGGTGTAGAAATAGGCCATTCAATGAGATCGTAACTGATCTGATATGATAATCTTCAACTCCACTTTGCCACCTTACTGATTAAAAATCTGTCCGCCTCAGCCTTGAACCTAATTAACGACCCAGCCTCTACGAGAGAATTCCACACATACGCCAAGAGAATAAATTCTTCTTCATCTCTGTCTTCAATGGATTACCTCTTACTCTGAGATTATGCCCTCTGGTCCTGGACTCTCCCACAAGGGGAAACATCCTCTCAACATCACCCCTGTCAAGCCCCCTGAGAATCCTATATTTCTCAATAAGGTCACCTCTCATTTTTCTAAACTCCGATGGGTACATGCATTTTGGGAGCAAGCGGACTATTCAGCCGACCAATGAAGTTAATCCAAAGCTCTGCTACTTGTGTCCGAAGTCGCACCAATTTCCATTCAACAATCATCCCCTGTGCTCGCTGACTGACATTTACTCGCAGTTGAGCAATGCCTCAGTTTTTAAATTCTCTTTTTGTTTTCGAATCTCTCCATGCACGCGCCCCTCCCTCTCTCTGTAATCTCCTCATGTCCTACAACCTTCCGAGGTATCTGTGTTCCTTTAATTCTGGAATCTTGGGCTTGCCGATTTCAGTCACCTCACCTACAGTGGCTACGCCTTCAGCAGCCAAAGCCCAAAACTTTGGAATTTCTTCCCTAAAACATTCCGACTCTCCCTCCCCCTTTTAATATTCTCCTCAAAACGCCTACCACTTTGGCCAAGCTAATGGTCAACCTGTCCGAACAACGGCTCATAGATTATAGAATTGACAGTGCAGAAGGAGGCCATTCGGCCCATCGGGTCTGCACCGGCCCATGGAAAGATCACCCTATCTAAGCCCACCCCTCCACCCTATCCCCGCAACCCAGTAACCCCACCTAACCTTTTTGGACACTAGGGCAATTTATCATGGCCAATCCACCTAACCTGCACATCTTTGGACTGTGGGAGGAAAACGGAGCACCCGGAGGAAACTCTCGCAGACACAGGGAGAACGTGCAGACTCCGCACAGACAGTGACCCAAGCCAGGAATGGAACCTGGGACCCTGGAGCTGTGAAACAACTGTGCTAACCACTGTGCTACCGTGCCGCCCTGTGTGGTGGTTCATGCCCAGTTTTGCTCAGTATCACTCCTGTGTAGCACCTTGGGATGTTTTACTACCATAGAGGTGCTATGCAAATGCAACCTGTTGTCGAAGCCACCCAAAAACGCTTCCTGAAGCACTGCCCACACACGTTGACATCCCAGGAACAAACGCCGGACAATGATTAGTGGCGAGATCACCTGCATGCAATTTTCCCTTTAAGGATTCCAAGAAAAAACTAGCCCCTTGTGTCGAGATCACGAGAACAGCCTGTTCTGCTATTCAATTAGACCATGACTGATCTGTATCTGAACTCCAACTACCCACCTTGGTTCCAAGAGCCTTTGCACCCATACTGTACAAAAAAACTATCAATCTCAATTTTGAAATTTTCTATTGAGCCCCACCTTCAACAGCTCGGTGAGAGAGTTGCAAAGTTCCCACTATCCTTTGTGTGAAGAAGCACTTCCTGACATGACCCCTGAACAACTTAGCTGTAATTTTACGATTATTACTCCTTGTTCTGAACTCCCAACACAAGAGAAATAGTTTTAGTCTGTATTTATTCTGCATCTAGCCCGTGCCGTACCTGCCCTGGTTGTGATTGATGGGACATTGTACAAGGAGCTTTCTCCTGTACCTAATGCTACTGTGATTGCCCTGGGGGTGACTGATAGGCAACGTACAGAATCATTGAATCACAGAATGGTTACAGTACAAAAAGAGGCCATTTGACCCCTCAGAGCAGCACAGTAGCACATGTGCTAGCACTGTGGATTCACAGTGCCAGGGTCCCAGTTTCGATTCCCGGCTGGGTCACTGTCTGCGCGGTCTGCACGTTCTCCCCGCGTCTGCGTGGGTTTCCTCCGGGTGCTCCGGTTTCCTCCCACAGTCCAAAGATGTGCGGGTTAGGTGGATTGGCCATGATAAATTGCCCTGAGTGACCAAAAAGGTTGGGAGGGGTTATTGAGTTACGGGGATAGGGTGGAAGTGAGGGCTTAAGTGGGTCGGTGCAGACTCGATGGGCTGAATGGCCTCCTTCTGCACTGCATGTTCTATGTATAATAACATAGCTTTAATGTCCATTCTGGTTCTCTGCATATGCGTTTCGCCCTAATACTATTTCCTTGCCCAATCCCTGCAACTCGACCAGTCTTTTTACTTCAGGCAATCACTCCATTTTCTTTTGCAAGGATTGATTGACTCTGGCTCTGCCACACCCCCAGGTAGCACATCCTAACCACTCGTTGTGTAAGAACGTTTTTCCCTGTGTCGCTATTGGTTCCTTTGTCAATCGCCTTAAATCGATTCTTCTGCTATTAGGAACAGATATTCCTTTGTGTCTATATCCAGAACCCCCCTCAGGATTTTGAATCCCTCAGTCAAGTCTCCTCTAAACCTCCTCTTCTCCAAGGAAAACAGCCCTATCTTCTCCAATCTACCTGCCGAACTGAAGTCTCTCATCCCCGGAAACAATCTTTTCTGCACCCACACCAATGCCTTCACATCCTGCCTAAAGTCCACGCCCAGAATTAGATGCAATACTCCACCTGAGGCCAAGTCAGTGTTCCAAGCAAATGTAATATAACTTCCTTTCTATCCTTCGATAGCTCATCTGGGGTAGAGCAGTGGACTGTAGATGGTTAAAGCTAACCTCCTTAGGTTGCTGGTTCAATACCGGCTCAAAGGAAACCTTACTTCCCTTTAAGGGCAGCACGGTAGCACAGTGGTTAGCACTGTCATTTCACAGCGCCAGGGTCCCAGGTTCGATTCCCTGCTTGGGTCACTGTCTGTGCGGAGTCCCTGTGTTTGCGTGGGTTTCCGCCGGGTGTTACGGTTTCCTCCCACAGCTCCCGAAAGACGAGCTTGTGAGGTAATTTGGATATTCTGAATTCTCCCTCTGTGTATCTGAACAGACGCTGGAATGTGGCGACGAGGGGATTTTCACAGTAACTTCATTGCAGTGTTAACGTAAGCCTACTTGTGACAATAAATTTAGCTTGGCCAATCCACCTACCCTGCACATCTTTGGGTTGTGGGGGCGAAACCCACGCAGACACGGGGAGAATGTTCAAACTCCACACGGACAGTGTCCCAGAGCCGGGATCGAACCTGGGACCTCGGTGCCGTGAGGCAGCAGGGCTAACCCACTGCACCGCCGTGCTGCCCTAGCTAGAGTTTTTTGAAGAGCGAACAGAGAGGGTTGATGAGGGGACGCCGTTGATGTGGTATACATGGACTTCCAAATGGTGTTTGATACAGTGTCACACAACCAATCCATGGGTTGAATTATAGCTCATGGATTATGGAATTGGCTGAGTGAAAGAAAACTGAGAGTCTTTATTCAGAATCTTTATTGCTTCTGTACTCTCCAACCCTATTATTAAAGTCTATGATGCGTTATTCTTTATTAAACAGCCTTTTAAACAGAGCTGCACCTTTAATTATTTATGTACAAATACATCATGATCCCTGACCTCCTGACCCCCTTTACAATCATGGAATCCCTACAGTGCAGAAGGAAGCCATTCGGCCCATCGAGTCGACACCGACATTCTGAACAAGCACCCCACCCAGGTTCACTCCCCCACCCTATCAGGGGGTTAGATAGGGTGGACAGTGAGAGCCTTCTCCCGCGGATGGAAATGGCTGGCACGAGGGGACATAGCTTTAAACTGAGGGGTAATAGATATAGGACAGAGGTCAGAGGTAGGTTCTTTACGCAAAGAGTGGTGAGGCCGTGGAATGCCCTACCTGCAACAGTAGTGAACTCGCCAACATTGAGGGCATTTAAAAGTTTATTGGATAAGCATATGGATGATAATGGCATAGTGTAGGTTAGATGGCTTTTGTTTCGGTGCAACATCGTGGGCCGAAGGGCCTGTACTGCGCTGTATCGTTCTATGTTCTATCCCTGTAACCCCATGGGATCGTAGCTTTGGCCTCCCCTTCACCTCCGTGCTGAGAAACCTTTTAGATAATCTGGGACAATATTAACAATTTAAAAATTAATTAATTAACTAATGAAAGCCAGCATGGATTTGTTAAAGGCACACCATTTTTAAATAACTTGGCGGAAGGGTGGAGAGCTAGACTGGGATTTAAGGTGATTGGCAGAAGAAACAATCGCAACATGAGAAACTTGCAGCGAGTGGCTCAGATCTGGAATGCACTGTGTGAGGTGGGGCCACCCCATCCAACCTTTGGACGCTAAGGGGCAATTTAGCATGGCCAATCCACCTAACCTGCACATCTTTGGACTGTGAGAGGAAACTGGAGCACCCAGAGGAAACCCACGCACACACGGGGAGGACGTGCGGACTCCGCACAGTCACCTGAGGCTGGAATTAAACCCGGATCCCTGGCATTGTGAGGCAGCAGTGCTAACCACTGAGCCACCATGCCACCCCTAATAATTGAACAATTTAATAATTGTACCCTTTATTTTCTATTGCCTCTCCATGTTCTTCCTGGCAAAATAAATCACCTCACACTTCTCTGCATTAAATTTCATCTGCCACTTCTCCGCTGATTCCATCACCTGTCTATGTTCTTCTGAAGTTCTACACTATCCTCTTCATGGTTCACGATGCTTCCAAGTTTCGTACCACCCGTAAGTTTTGAAATTACCTCCTGTACACCAGTGTCTAGGTCATTAATATATATATCAGGCAAAGCAAGGATTCCAACATTGACCCCTGGGTATCTTCACTTCAAACCTTTGTTCATCCTGAAGAATCTATTCACAACTCTCAGTTTCCTTTCACTCAGCCAATTCCATAATCCATGAGCTATAATTCAACCCATGGATTGGTTGTGTGACACTGTATCAAACACCATTTGGAAGTCCATGTATACCACATCAACGGCGTCCCCTCATCAACCCTCTCTGTTCGCTCTTCAAAAAACTCTAGCTAGGGCAGCACGGTGGTGCAGTGGGTTAGCCCTGCTGCCTCACGGCGCCGAGGTCCCAGGTTCGATCCCGGCTCTGGGACACTGTCCGTGTGGAGTTTGCACATTCTCCCCGTGTCTGCGTGGGTTTCTCCCCCACAACCCAAAGATGTGCAGGGTAGGTGGATTGGCCGTGCTAAATTGTCCCTTAATTGGAAAACAATGAATTGGGTACTCTAAATTTAAAAAAAAAAACTCTAGCTAGTTGAAAAAAATGCCCTTAACCAAGTACCTCCTGGCTTTCCATAATTAACCTGCATTTATCCACCTGACTATAATTTTTTTAATATTTAGAATATCCAATTATTTGTTTTCCAATTAAGGGGCAAATTAGCCTGGCCAATCCACCTGCCATGCATATCTTTGGGTAGTGGGGGTGAGACCCACGCAGACACGGGGGAGAATGTGCAAACTCCACACGGACAGTGACCTGGGGCCGGGATCGAACCCGGGTCCTCGGCGCCATGAAGCAGCAGTGCTAACCACTGCTCCACCATGCCGCCCTATACTATTAATTTTGTCCCGAATTGTCATTTTTAAAAGCTTCCCTACCTTTGAGGATCAACTACTGAGCTGAGCTAGGCTTATTCTTAAACACTTTTATGACCAAGGGGATAACACTTGCAATTCTCCAGTCCTCCGGAACCGCCTCGGAGTTTAAGGAAGGCTGAACAATTATGGCTAGTGCCTGGCAATTTTCACTCTCGCTTCCCTCAGTATCCTTGGATACATCTCATCTGGTCCTGGTGCCTTATCCACTTTAAGTGCAGACAGCCTCTCCAATGCCTCCTCCTACCAGCTCTTTGTGTGTCTCAGTGTGAAGTTTTGCCTGATTATATTCCTGGGAAATGCCTCGGGGCGATTTGCTACATTAAAGGTGCTGTTCAAATGCAAGTTCATGTTGTTGTTCATTGTAGTCAGATCGACGGAGGGAAACGTGGCGCCTGGGCCTAAATGACATAACTTAATGATAATAATAATCGCTTATTGTCACAAGTAGGCTTCAATGAAGTTACTGTGAAAAGCCCCTAGTCGCCACATTCTGGCGCCTGTTCGGGGAGACCGGTACGGAAGTTGAACCCGCGCTGCTGACATTGTTCTGCATTAGAAGTCAGCTATTTAGCCCACTGTGCTAAACCAGCCCCTGATGGATATTTTGCTTGCATGAGAGAGCTGCTTGTTCCGGTGGGAATTACGGTCAGCAGGATCCAAGGCTGCTGGAAAATGGGAACGGGTGTGGAAACGGCAGCTAATCGACGTTCCACTTGGTTTCACTGCTGACCCATTTCTGCATCGCAAAGAGGACAGAGAATGAGAGAAGTCACCCTCTTAGAAAACAACAAGATCTTGTTGCGTTACAGAGAAAGGGGTTTGTCACACCAACAATGTAAATAACTATGTATCTCCAGTAAGCGGTTCCGACGGGGTGGATGGTGCTGGAAGGTTTGATCGGTGAAATCTCTCAATCAATGTCTGTAGCACAGATCCCTATGATCCCTTCCACACTGAGATGGGAGCTGTATAAGCTGGCAAAGCAGCTAAACACCAGCCTGGCAGGTGCCTCATTAAGCTGGCCACAGAGCAGTCACATTCTGGCATTGCTACCTGACCCTGATAATGCACCGAGATGGAGATTTGGATCTATTTTTCACTGGTTAATGCTCTGTGTTGTCAGCGTTCTGCATTAAGCCCCTGCAGGCCCTGTGAAGTATCACGTCCGACGGATTAAGAATGTCATTTGTAAGCGCTGCAGCTTTTAAAGCTGCGATCTTCCTGATGCAAAGAAATGCCCAGGCGAGGCAAGGTAAGCTCAATGGCTCCATCTAGTGCTCCCGGGGCCACTCGGCGTTAATCACTCTGCTGTTTGGATCAAGCTTGAGTAAAAACAAAGACTCGCATTGCTATACGGGCAGCATGGTAGCACAAGTGGCTAGCACTGTGGCTTCACAGCGGCAGGGTCCCAGGTTCGATTCCCCGCTGGGACACCGCCTGTGCGGAGTCTGCACGTTCTCCCCGTGTGTGCGTGGGGTTTCCTCCGGGTGCTCCGGTTTCCTCCCACAGTCTAAAGACATGCAGATTAGGTGGATTGGGCATGCTAAATCGCCCTTAGTGTCCAAAAAAAGGCGAGGAGGGGTTATTGGGTTTTGGGGATAGGGTGGAAGTGAGGGCTTAAGTGGGTCGGTGCAGACTCGATGGGCCGAATGGCCTCCTTCTGCGCTCTATGTTCTATAGCACCATTCACAGTCTCACATTGTCACAAAGAGCTTTACAACCAATTAAATCCTTTTGTAGTGCTGCAACATAAGAAACGAGGCAGTCAAATTGTGCACAGCAAGACTCCACAAGCATCGGCGAGGAAAACAGCCAATCGGTTTTAATGATTCTGGATGAAGAATAAATGTTGACCAGGTTGTTGGTGAGTAAGCCCCCGCTCTTCTTCTGAATAATGATCTGTTATATCAATCTGAGGGCAGGCGGGCTCTCAGTTTAACATGGCACCCAAAATGACAGCACTTTCAACGGTGTAGCACTCCCTCAGTACCGACATGGCAGCCGAGATTCTGTGCTCTTGAACCCGCAGCCTCAGGTGTGAGAATTCTATCCACTGAGCCACTGATGAACCTGGACAGCAGTGAGGAATTTTCACGTTTATCCCTGAATTGACCCCCAGGCATTTTCCTGGCAAGAGCATTGAGGAAGACATTTGTACAGCGAGTGTATACAATGTGGAAAGGGAGTGGAAGCAAATTCAATAGCAGCCTTTGAAAAGGAAGGGGAAAAACTACCGGAAGGGGAAAGATTTGATGGGGAAAGTGGAATGGGATTGAGTGGATAGATGTTTCAAAGAGCTGGCACAGACGTGATGGCTCTAATGCACTTCTCCTGTGCAATGCCACTCAATGATTAGCTGTGACTTTTGTTTGTCTCTCGCAAGGGGTTTCATGGCATTGAAAAATGGGGTTATGTGTTGGTGGCTATGACTGAACTGCTCCGTGTCCGAATGGAAAGTATTCGTCGAACAAGCTGATCTTTTCTCCTCCTTGTTTTCAAATACTTCTCTGGCCTCACCCTTTCCCATCTCTGTAACCTTCACCAACCCTACCTGTTCTGTTCCGTGATCTTGTCTTGTAATGATTCGACAGAACTGCTGGTGACGTAGCCAGGACTATGATTTATTCATGTGCACATCATGGTGTTCTTTGTGATTCTGCTTATCAGGATGAATATCATAGTGTTCACAAAGACCACACAAGCTAAGTTCAGTAACAAAGCTAACATTTATTACACTACTTATTAAAACTCCACCACTTACTCCTACAGCAAGCAATAATCTAGTAATTTACAATTTATACTCTACTAACACTAGTCTCTACACTCTATCTATAACTGTACTCTGCGCTCTCTAGACCTCTCCTCTGCACTCTCACCAGCCCTCTCCCAGAAGCCTGAGAGTCAGTGCTTTATATAGTTCTCCATCTTGCTTCATCAAGTCATCAATTATGATATTACATTAACCCTTTATATTCTAGACATTCTACATAATGACACAGGTGGTAAGGTAACGATCGGATACAGGCCAAGTTATCTTAGAGTCACATTAGACTCTCTTGGCACTATCCTTATATGCGATTGTCCTCATGTATGACCAACAACCTTCTGCCGGTAGCTGCATGTCACCTGACTGATATCTGACGCCACCTGCTGGTGGGGGGGTCACACGGCTGAGCACATGCAACACCACCACAGGCACATCACCACACTGCCAACCTCTGAGATTTTGGTGCGCCTCCAATTCTAGCCTCTTTTGCGTCTTCGATTTCAGCACACCGGTCTCATCCCCATTCTCCTGACTTCTCTCCATAACGCCTGATCCCCTTATTGAAATAAATAGGGGGGGGGGGCACGAGTATAGAAGCATGTCCAGCACATAACCCTCTCGGCTTCTGCCGATTCCCTTTATGGAGGGAGCCTGCGGGGGGCAGGGGGCTTGGCATCAGCACTTTATTCCTGACAATCTCAGCCATTGATTCCTGTTCTGTAAGGAATGAGCTGATCAGAGCATTTCTGGGCTTCAACTGGTGGTGATGTCGTGGCATTGTCACTGGACCAGGGGCATGCTCTGGGGACCCGAATTCAAATCCCACCTGGCATATTGTTACGGGCCGGGGTTTAGAAAATTCCAAAGTATATTACGGAGTTCACCTGATCTATAACTGTTTGTTGAATTTGGCTGGGATGAGCACAAGAGCTTTTCAGGTGTTATTCAACGGACGTCTCAAGTTTTGTTCTCAGAATTTAGTTAACATTGGTATAAGCACACATAGCAAGAACCTTCATCAACTACAAACACAAAGAGCCCACACAGCTACAGTAATCTATGTATATCCCTTAATGTGTGATGTTGTACGAATTAAGTAATGGCATGATGGGAAAACTGGTCAACTATTCGGTACAATGTAAGAAAAGCTGACCTAGCCATTTCAAGGTTCCAGACCCCTTTGTAAGACCAATAAGGCTGACTCCGCATAACCTAAAGCATGATTAGCATCAGAGAAGGTGAAGCTATTCCAAAATGCCTGACCTCTGTAATTTCTGATAAGGCTAACTCGTCATAACCCAGGGCGGTACGAATAAGACAAGATAAGGAATGGATGAGTCTCCTCCGACCTTTTAATGTTCTATCAAAGGACAAGATAATGGTATGAGGGATGAGACAAAGAGTCCGAGAAGATCAACAGGTCAGCAGGTTTATGACATTGCTTCCGTTTCTACTTCCCATCGAATTCCTGACTAAGCTGTAGTCACGCAATTTTGATAATGATAATGTGTAAATACTGAACTGATTTTCTGTAAAAGCGCGGACTTGAGAAGGAATCAGCAGTGGTAGGAACTGCTCTCCGACCTCAACTTTCAGCCAAAACTGCATGCGGTCGTTTCGTAAATAAAGCCTTGTTATTTTACCATAACAATCTATTGTTGAGTCTTTACCACAGTCAAAGAAGCAGGAAGATATTGACTTCTACAAATGAATTCCCCCTTAACTGTTCCAATTCAATAACAAAATCCAAGTAAAACCAGAAACCCCTTTTCAAAGTCGTGGCCCAGCCCACGGCACTCTCACTGGTTATTGATACTTGTTATTGATACTCTGTTCCTCTTCTCAAACAGCAGGGGCAAAATTCTCCCCCAACGGCGCGATGTCCGCCGACTGGCGCCAAAAACGGCGCCAATCAAACGGGCATCGCACCGGCCCAAAGGTGCGGAATGCTCCGCATCTTTGGGGGTGGAGCCCCAACATTGAGGGGCTAGGCCGACGCCGGAGGGATTTCCACCCCGCCAGCTGGCGGAAATGGCGTTTGGTGCCCCGCGATCTGGGGTGGAAATGCGGCGCATGCGCGGGAGCATCAGCGGCTGCCGACAGTTTCCCGCGCATGCGCAGTGGGGAGAGTCTCTTCTGCCTCCGCCATGGTGGAGGCCGTGGCGGAGGCGGAAGGGAAAGAGTGCCTCCACGGCACAGGCCCGCCCACGGATTGGTGGGCCCCGATCGCGGGCCAGGCCACCGTGGGGGCACCCCCCGGGGTCAGATCGCCCCACGCCCCCCCCCCAGGACCCCGGAGCCCGCCCACGCGGCCTGGTCCCGCCGGTAAATACCAGCTTTGACTTACGCCGGCGGGACAGGCAATTTCTGGGCGGGACTTCGGCCCATCCGGGCCGGAGAATTGAGCGGGGGGTCCCGCCAACCGGCGCGGCCCGATTCCTGCCCCCGCCCAATCTCCGGTACCGGAGACTTCGGCGGGGGCGGGGGCGGGATTCACGGCGGCCAACGGCCATTCTCCGACCAGGCGGGGGGTCGGAGAATGACGCCCATGGTTTGAGTTCCTGCCAGAAAGCAATTGTCTCTTTTAAGTTACAGTCTGGAAACAGCTTTTAAAATGAAGATAGAGAAAAGCACTTCTTTCAACCAGTGCAGCTCAAAACAGTCCAAAACTCAAAGCGAAAGTAAAAACTCACAGAGCCACAGCCCAGCTCCACCCACACAATGACATCACTGAAGCCATGTGATAAGTCAAAAACATTTTTTAAAGGGACACTCCCGTGACAATATCAAGCATTAAAAGTTTAATGTTGATCATGAAACCATTGTTGATTCTTTTAAAAACCTACCTGATCCATTAATGTCGTTTGGTGAAGGAAATCTGGCCACATATGACTCTTAACTGCCCTCTGAAATGGCCTTGCAAGCCACTCAATTCAAGGGCAGTTTGGGTGTGTGCAGGTCGTGTGAGGGCAGAATTGGGCTCCTCAGTGATGCACTTCATACTCGAATAGCTTGCTAACATTCACTGTTATTTGAAGAATGAATACTTGGATGGAACCATACGTCAAACAACACTTAGTACCTACAGATGAAGAGATACAGAGGCCACTATTGGCTTAGTCCAGAGGTTGGTGGGAAATTATTTTATTAATGCAGCATTAAAAATGGACTTCACTTTAACAATTTTTTAATGATCAAATGTAGAGACAGACGGTTGGGTGAGGGATTCTACCAGATCAACAGTTGATCAGTCAGAGGAAAGATGGGGAGCAGGACGAAAGTGTACCTTAGAGGTGAGGAGGGTCATGGGGAAAGATGAAGGCAATGTTTGTCTGCTTTTTCACAATCAATTGAGAGAAGGAATTTCTGTCACACCTTTTATAACCTCAGATTTCATAACCTGGGCAGCACGTTAGCACAGTGGTTAGCACTGCTACCTCACAGCGCCAGGGTTCCAGGTTTAATTCCGGCCTCGGGTGACTGTCTGTGCGGAGTTTGCACTTCCTCCCCGTGTCTGCGTGGGTTTCCTCCGGGCGCTCCGGTTTCCTCCCACAGTCCAAAGATGTGCAGGTAGGTGGATTGGCCATGCTAAATTGCCTTGCAATTGATAGGGTGGGGCTCGAGCCTAGGTAGGGTGCTCTTTCGGCGTGTTGGTGCCGACTTGTTGGGCCAAATGGCCTCCTTTTGGACTGTAGGGATTCTATTCTATTCAATTCTATTCAATTCTATTCAATTCTATTCAATTCTATACTATTCCATTCCATTCCATTCCATCCCATTCTATTCCATTCCATCTGTTCTATTCTATTAATGTCCCAAAGCGCTTTAAAGGAATACATATTGAAACGTAGTCATTAGTATAATGTAAGAAAGGTGGTTGCCAATTTGGATACAATGAGCTCCCAAAAATAGCAATGTGAACATGACCAGATAAACATCTTTAGTTGGCTAAGAAGTAAATCTTGGCCAAGACACGATGGTGAACTCTACTGCTCTTTGAATAGTGCTGCATGATCCTTTATGTACACCAAAGAAAAGGGTACCGACTGTGATTAAATGCTTTGTCACGATTTTCCCCATGCTCCGGCCACGAGCCAATCCATCCATCCTTGTGTTCGCTGCTTTCCCACACCAATTGGAAAGCAAAAAGGACTCATTACCCAATTGGATTATGCTTGACTGAGGGTAGGGACAGGCTGAAATGAAATGAAATGAAATGAAAATCGCTTATTGTCACAAGTAGGCTTCAAATGAAGTTACTGTGAAAAGCCCCTAGTCGCCACATTCCGGCGCCTGTTCGGGGAGGCTGTTACGGGAATTGAACCGTGGGCAAGAATATAGCAGATGGAATGCAATGCGGTGAAGTGTGAAGAGAGTAAAATAAAAAGAAAGAATTTTTAAATGACGAGACACTGGGAAATATTCGATGGGTTTGGCTGTCCTCGTACACTAATCACATAAAGTTAATTGTGGGCAATTAGGAGTGAGCAATGAAGCTTTTGTTACAAAGGGATTGGACTTTAAGAGTAATGGAAATCTTACTACAATTGTGTGGGGCGTCCGTGTCTAACCCATCATCCGGGGTTTGAAGCCTCTGAACCCGACCCCCGGAACAAGTATTTAATTAAATATTCTGCAAAGAGGTGCTCCTCCAATCACATGCAGGATCTTTCACGCGTCTGCAGCTGATAGGCTCGCTGGTGATAGTGTTAAGAATTGGGGAAAATTCAGATTAAAAAATAAAATTGGGATAAAAGAAAAGAAAAAGGGGAATTGATAAGGGCAGCTGGCTGAAGGGGTTCTGCGAATTACCAGTGGGAAAAGCAAGTGTTTACCTCTGTGACTAGAGGAAAACAGTAACATAACCTCAAAGTGGAGAGATAACAGCCGGGTCCACAGGGTGGGTAACATCAAAGGGATATAATGATATATCCATAGCACAATAACTGGAGAAGGGGACACAGTAGCAGCAGCTAGCATCACAGTCATACCCAGCTGCAGAAAACATCGCCCCTGAAAACAAGTTATTGCTAAAAGGTCAGCCAATTAAAATCCAGAACTTCAACCGACAGGATTACGCCTTTGCTGAAACTGAAGACAGTTTTCCCAAATGGGGACAAATAACTTGTGCATGGTAATTATACGCTGTTTTTAACTCCGAGTTATATAATATTGGATGTTGTTTGGGAACAAGGGGTGTCTCAGAGCTCAGTAAACAAAGGTAATCGGGAACAAAGGGGTAACTTCCTGCAATACTGTGTGTGTATAACTTTTGGTGCAGGTAAGGGTACAGTTGTTGTATAATAATCCTTCTTGTTGTGTGTTTTCCTTTTAAATTATTAAATGTTCTTCATTCATTGATCACAAAAAGAATGGACTATTCCCACCTAGTTTGCATACCTTTTCTCCGAGTGTACCAAATTGAACATCTACACAATTAAGAACCGGTGTTCCAGGTTTCCCTTCCGGGTTTTGGGATACTCTCACATTTAATATCAGCGGGGTTCTTAACAATAGGCTCACTGGATAGCCTATCACAGCAAACTCAGGAGAATACTAGTGTCTGATTGGAGGAGCAGTGAACAGTGGGAGAATGAATGGTTTTTGTTGTCTTTCCACAGTGTGACTCTCTCTATCATTGGTTGCTCCCTTTCTCTCTCTCCCCCCTTTTCTCTCTCTTTCTCTCCAGCCCTACTGCGCTGGTCCCTAAAGGAGCACAGCAGTCAGAATATCAGAGTGGAATGGGGGGGGTGGGGGGGGGGGGTCCACAAGGAACAGCAGAGTCACAGTATCAGCAACCAACTCCTTGGCTGGGCCCTGGTCCCCACCCCGTTCTCTGGTGATCAGGAATTAAGGTCTCATCCGACTCTCTCTCTCTCTCGCTCTCATGGAGAGTTTTACAGCACAGAAAGAGGACCTTCAGCCCATCACGTCTGCATTGGCCATCAAGCACCTATCTATTCTATTCCTATTTTCCAGCTCTTGACCCGTTGCTCTGGCTTTTAAAGTGCTCATCTAAATGATTCTTAAATGTTGGGAGGGTTCCCGCCTCTCCCACCCTTTCAGGCAGCGAGTTCCAAATCCCCACCTCTGGGTGAAAAAGTTTTCCCTCACATCCCCTCTAAACCCCCTGCTCCTTACCGTACCACTATGTTCCCTGCGTATTGACCCCTCTTTTTTTTTTATTAAATATTTTATTGAAAATTTTTGGTCAACCAACACAGTACATTGTGCATCCTTTACACAATATTATAACAACACAAATAACAATGACCTATTTTATAAACAAAAAATGAATAAATAATAAATAACAAAAATGAAAACTAGCCCTAATTGGCAACTGCCTTGTCACAAGTAACACTCTCCAAAAATATAATTTAACAGTCCAATATATAATTATCTGTAGCAACGACCTATACATACTATACAGTATATATTAACAACCCTGAGAGTCCTTCTGGTTCCTCCTCCCCCCCCCCCCCGCCCCTCCCTCCCCCCCCCCCCCCCCCCCCCCCCCGATCCTGGGCTGCTGCTGCTGCCTTCTTTTTCCCATTCCGTCTATCTTTCTGCGAGGTATTCGACGAACGGTTGCCACCGCCTGGTGAACCCTTGAGCCGACCCCCTTAGGACGAACTTAATCCGCTCTAGCTTTATAAACCCCGCCATGTCATTTATCCCGGTCTCTACCCCCGGGGGCTTGGCTTCTTTCCACATTAGCAATATCCTGCGCCGGGCTACTAGGGACGCAAAGGCCAAAACATCGGCCTCTCTCGCCTCCTGCACTCCCGGCTCTTGTGCAACCCCAAATATAGCCAACCCCCAGCTTGGTTCGACCCGGACTCCTACTACTTTTGAAAGCACCTTTGTCACCCCCATCCAAAACCCCTGTAGTGCCGGGCATGACCAAAACATATGGGTATGATTCGCTGGGCTTCTCGAGCACCTCGCACACCTATCCTCCACCCCAAAAAATGTACTGAGCCGTGCTCCAGTCATATGTGCCCTGTGTAATACCTTAAACTGAATCAGGCTTAGCCTGGCACACGA